>NW_012151097.1:269791-285058 GCF_000956105.1 Propithecus coquereli
CAAATTGTATATAAATTTAGTATAAATTAGGCTTAACCTCATTTTTGTTCTACCTTAGAGGTGACTCTAGTATCTAGAGTGCTATTAAAACATATTGGCCTGATAATCTGACTTAAAGTGGGTCGTTGACTGGGTAATAGGAGGATTTTTCCACCAGAAAAAAAATTCTCATAAGATAGCAACAGTGTTGGGAAATAAGGGTGAAACAAAGGCTCCAAAAAGTTATGTGGCCAGCTGCCACACTTAGATTCCACGTTGTCCAAATATCGTGATTCCCTACTTACTGCCCGTAGCCATCAAACGACCTTCAGACAGCCCTTACTCTGACTGCCCCTGTACTTTCTGGTCAAGAGAATTGAACCGCCAATACATGCCCCCTACTTCCAGGATGATATTAGCCTCCCCCTGATAATGGAACACTCACTAATATTTTCCTCTAAATTATCAACACAAATTGAAGCATTCACACAGCACATTATAAAGCAGTTTAATTTATCTGTATACACTAGAGGTAATTTGTGTTTCACTCTTACAAACTGAATTTTTGTGTCCTCACAAAGTTCATATGTTGAAATTCTAATCCCTAGTGTGATGTTTTTTGGTGGTAGAGCCTTTAGGAGGTAATTAGGTAAAGCCTTTAGGAGGTAATTAGTTGCTGTCATGAAAGTGGGGCCTCTATGATGGGGTTAGGTGGGGAAAAAAAGATGTGAGAGCTTTCTCTCTCTGCATGCGCTCACCAAGGAAAGACCAGGTGAGGACACAGCCAGGAAGAGGGCCTTCACCATAACCTGACTGTGCTGGCACCATGATCTTGGACTTCCAGCCTCCAGAACTGTGAGAAATACATGGATGTTGTTTAAGCCACACAGTCTATTTTGTTTCATTAGAGCAGACTGAGCTGACCGAAACATGCCCATTCCCCCTCATTCTACTACTCTGCTACCTTGAAATACCCATATTTGTACATTCCATTGACCAAAGCCCAAGACATAAACAGAAGTCCTTTAGAGATGAATAGTGAAAGCTGATCCTACCAGGGAAGAAGTGCTCACTGACTGTCCACTTGCTCCTCTAGTATGATGCAGACTCACCTCCATGAGCCTATGTTTGCTGGCCTCCCAAAATGTGTTTTCCCTGCTGTTTTTTTGTTTGTTTGTTTGTTTGTTTTTTATTTCAGGGTATTATGAGGGTACAAACATTATGGTTACACTTTACGTCTTTGCCTCACCCAAGCAAGGGTTACAGGCATGCCCTTTCCCTCTACAATGCTCCCCGTGTCCTTTAGTTGCAGGTTTAGCCCCCCATCCCCCTAATCCCTGGAGAATATTACTGCCATGTGAGCACCCCAGTGTTCATCAGTTAATATCAATTTGATGGCAAGTACAAGTGGAGCCCATTCCTCTGATCTTGTGATGCCTCACTTTGGATAATGGGCTTAAGTTTAATCCAGGAAAGTGTAAGAGGTTCTAGATCACTGTCGTTTCTTATGATTGAGTAATATTCCATTGTATACATATACCAAATTTTAATAATCCACTCATGGATTGATGGGCACTTGGGTTGTTTCCACATCTTTGCAATAGTGAATTGTGCTGCCATAAACATTCGGGTGCAGATGTCTCTATTGCAGCATATCTTTTGCTCTTTTGGGTAGATGCCTAATAGTGCTATTGCTGGATTGAATAGTATTTCTATTTTTAGTTCTTTAAGGTGTCTCCAAATTCTTTTCCACAGAGGTTGCACTAATTTGCAGTCCCACCAGCAGTGTAAGAGTGTTCCTGCCTCGCCACATCCTCCCCAGCATTTGTTGTTTTGGGATTTTTTGATAGAGGCCAATCTCACTGCAGTTAGGTGATATCTCATTGTGGTTTTGATTTGCATTTCTGACTGCCCTTGACTAGCTTGACAGCCAACAGAGCAAATGTAATAAGAGAGGCCAGCCGAATAGCAGATTTGCTATGTGGCAATGTATAAACAACAGGTTAATGAGTTTAATTGAGAAACACAGCCAGTGTTCCCATGTAATCACAGTAGGAGAAACACTTTATCATTTAAAATGCAAGTTGTTCTTCTTTTTTGTATATGTATAGGTGCTAAACTAAGGAACTATATTTCATCCAAGAAAGACCAGCCAGGTTCTAATGAAAACACCTTCAGTCCATCTCAACTTGGGCTACAATCCTCCAAAATATATAGCATATCTTCTTTGAAAGATTAAGAATAGTTATGACCAGAGATGAGATCCAGTATCAGTGGAAATGTGATTGGAAGGCTTTTGCTTGGTTGGATCTCTGATCCTTGTCCTGGAAGTTCATTGAATTAGATTTTTGGCAGAGCCAATGAGCCAACAAATGACAGTCAGATCACAGGTCTCAAAACATCATGGATGTGGATGACCAAGTGTTGCAAGGGTAGACCAACTCGGGGAATAATAGAGTTCTGGAAGTTTGTGAGCAAGGCAGGGAACATAACATTTCCAAAGATGGAATGAGAATATGGTCATGGGCACATCATGTTAAGTATATATTTCTAAAATATTTATTTCTAATTTATAATACAGATAAAATAGGCATGAGAAACACCATACTCACATGGTTGTTTTATTTTTCAAATAACTTTAAATAAAAATGATGTAAAACAAATTTTGTCCAATTTGGCCATTAGGTAAACTAAGAATAAGCTACTTCCAAGTTCATAAAACATTTTTCCATGATTTATAAGTGCTCATACTTTTTGACACAGCAATGTGTTTTAAGTTGTACTCAAAAGTTCCAATGACAATCAAAATTCTTATCCTTTTTATATGTTTCTTCTATATACCCTCTACTGCTTGAGATAGAGTACTAAGTGCACTTAGGTGCTCAAAATATATTTTATGATTGTAATCTTTGGTAATAGAAGTGATTCTCCATTCTACTACAGATATAAACACCATAAGAAAAGACATACTTCAATTGATAAGTCAAAAGTCCTTGTTGGACTTCTCATGATAGTGTTTATGAGAGCAACAGCTCTAATTTATCAGTAGTGCTAAATGTGTTATAAAGAAAAAGTACAGAGTGAAAGTTTGATAGTGTAGTTGGAAAAAATTGTGGAGACATATGTAAGGTTAGGGGTAAGAGATATTATTAGAAAATTTACCAAGTGCAAAACTGTCTTTAAAATACTCATTACAAAATATGTTAAAATCTCAGAGATATGAATAACTGTGATTGACATGTGCCCACAAGCAGCATGTTAGCTGTCTATGGAAACACCCTCTAAGATAATGGGTCACATCGACATAACATTCATGTCCATGGAGGACTTAGTATATTACCCCACTTTACTGCATTAACAACCCTAAATCTTGATGATTTAGAACAACAGGCATTTATTTTTTACTCATGTTATATTATATGTCAGTGCTGACGGGTCAGCAAGTATGGCTCTGCCTGTTTTGTCTTCTCAGTCCTGGACCTTCCTTGGCAGTGAGAAAAGACTAATAGGATTGGAAATGTATATTCCACCTTCCAAGAGACATTCAAAGTCACATAGCAATGGGCAGAGATATATACTCCTCTTTTAAGGAAGCCCTCCTACAATTGGGAAAGATAATGTAATCTGCCAAAGAGAGTGTTTTAAATGCAGGAATAACAAACCCCCAATAGTTTGGTCCTGGCCATAGCTCCTCTTATTTTAAATGGATGCCATAGCTTAAGAGTACTTCATAGACAAAGATTTCTACAAAGATTGAATTTGTTCAATGAGGATGAAATCTCAGTGGCACTCGAATGATGCCAGGTCTTTCTGGTGACTTCCAGAAAGCAACTGGAAGAGATACCACTGTGGGGAAAAACACTGGGGAAGCAAAAGTCTCTAGTCTTCACATGAACTTCCAGAATAATTCCAGAGACTTCAATTTCCACAATAGTCAAGAGTCATACATAATCCCATTGTAGTTTTATATATAGGACACGACAGCTGTCAATTTACAGTAATTATCCCTGTAAATGATTTAAAATAGTACATGTATCAGAAAGGAATTGTGAAACTCAAACAGGTTGGTATTATTCGTTCAAAAAAGACAGAAAATAAATACTGAACTTACTAATGTCCTTGGAACTGCCCCTGGATGATTTGTCATCCTATGGGGATGAAGAAGAGTAACAATTCAAAGGAATGGGGCTAGGAGAAAAAGCATTAGAAAATCATATGATGTTATCAGAATTGCAAAAAAAGAATGTAGAATAATACTTGATTACACTTTTAAATGTATTACACAGTAGAGAATAGAACAAGTTACAATACATAGAAAGGTCTAAATATTATTTTACTATTTGCATTGTAAACTACAAGTTGATGTTCTGTATTGGATTTTAAGCAATTAGGGCAGAATCACAAGCTTTAGCATGCACAGAAACCACTTGGGAAGCTTATTTAAAACATTTATTCCCCAGAATTCCCCAGGCTCTGGCCCAGAGATGCTACTTCAGCAGAACTGGTAGGGTCTGGTTATGTAAGTTTTAATAAGCTCTTGGAGATTCTGATGAAAGTGATCAGGAATCAAGCTTTCAGAAACAGTGAACTATGGAAGCAAACAACAGAAACTTTAAATATTCTTTAGATAAACACCTAATGATATCCCAGGAAAAGTTATTTTTATATGATAATGATGAGTTTTTTAAAAATATAAAGACTGAATAATGAGACAATTTGCACGTTTCTTTTTTTCTGTTGTTTTGATATTTTTTAAATCAGTATGCATTATGAAAGTTACTAATTATGCTCTAATCAAAAGTATGTAATGTACTTAAAAAATATACATTGGGTTTGGGACATTATTCATGCAGTCCAATTTCTTAAAAGTAATTTTATATTTGCATGTTAAATTCATTTGTGTTGTATAGAATGTGAGCATTAAAAAAATAACAGAATGCTCTGACATAAAAAAGAAATATGTCAAATCACAAAAGTTGCAAGTAAAAATTGTCTTTGTCAATAATGTCACCATTACATGCCTAACACTTTGCTACATGAGCCTACTTATTAAAAATTTAGGTTAATATGATTCCAACAGTCCACAAAACTTTGAAATAATATGAATGAATCTGAAATTTTGTCAAAACACTTGCTTTGATGAGGCACTCTGTCATGGCTGGATGGTAAATTCAAGCATTGTTTGTATTTATGGTAGAAAATGTTTATCATTTAAAAATATACCCCCATCCCCACAATTTTATTTTTATTCCCTATTTCAATGTTCAATAAATAAATCTACAATTACAGTTGGAGACTTTAATAACCCTGTCTCTAGAATTCACAGAATAATCAGGAAGAAAATCATCAAGGGTATGGAAGAAAAAAAATCACCATCAAGCAACATGCTCTAACCTACTCAACTGAACACTCTACTCCCAAACAGCAGAAAACATGTTCTTTTTAAGAACCCATGGAATATATTCAAAGATAGTTCAAATCTTGGGCCCTAGAAAAAATCTCAGCAAATTTAGAGGAATCAAAATCATGTAGAATATATTCTGAGACCACAGTGGAATCAAAATAGAAAACAATAGCAGAAAGATACCAGGAAAATCCCCAACTAAAAAATACCCTTCTAATGAACTATGGGTTAAAGGGGTAGTCTCAAGGGAAACTTTTTAAAAAATCACATTGAACCGAATAAAAATGAAAATACATCAAAATTATGACACACTGCTTTCCTTGAGAGAGTTTATAGAACTAAATGTTTGGGTTAGACAAAAGGGGAGACTCAAATCATCTGAGCTCCCACCTCAAGGACCTAGAAAAAGAAGAGTAAAATAAACCCCAAACAAAGCAAGCAGAACAAAAGCAAATAAAAGCAGAAATTAATAAAATTTAAAACAAAAAGTAGAGAAAATGAATTTTAAAAAACAGCTCTTTGTAAAGATGAACAAAATTGACAAACCACTAGCAAGACTGTCAAAGAAAGAAAAGAGAGGAGACTCAAATAATCAATATTAGGAATGAAATCTGATATCACTACAGACCTTGCAGGCATCCAGAGGATGCTAGAAATACTAAAGGAATACTAGGAACAATTTTGCCAACATAAATTTGATAACTTAGATGGAATAGACCAATTCCTCAAAAGCACAAACTGCTACATCTAACCCAAAATGAAATAGATAATTCAAATCCCCCTAGAAAGAAAATTTATTTTGTAATTTAAACATCCCTCCTCAAACAACTTCAGATTCAGTTTCACTGGGGAATTTCATCAAATGTTTAAAGAAGAATTAACATCAATTCTATACAAACTGTTCCAGAAAATAGAAGAGGACAAAAATCCTATGCAATTCATTTAATGAAGTTAAAATTACCTTGATACCAAAGCCAGAAAAAGACAGCACAAAAAACTAAAACAAAAACAAACTACAGACCAATATCCCTCAAAACCTATATTATCATATAGATTTCAGCAATATACAAAAAGAATTATATGTATAACCAAAGGAGATTTTCCAGGGATAAAAGATTGGTTTGTTATTTTAAAATAAATGAACATAATCCATCACATTTGAATTAAGAAGAATCACATGATCATGTTAATTAATGCAGAAAAAGCATTTGACAAAATTTACAACCCATTCATGATAGATACTCTCTTAAAAATAGAGAGGAACTTCTTCAGATTGATGAAGATCACCTAGAAAAAAATAAACCACAGGTAACATTAGACATAATGATGAAAGACTAAATGATTTCCTCTTAAGATCAAAAGACAGGTATGTTCATCCTAAACACTGCTATTCACCATTAGTACTATAAGTTATCGTCAGTATAATAAAACAAGAAAAGGAAATACAAAGCTTACGAATTATAAAGAAAAAAATAAAACTGTTCCTATCTGAAGATGGCATGATTGATTACCTACATAGAAAATAAGATGGATTCTATAGCATAATTACTAGAACTAATAAGTGACTTTAGCAACAAGATTGACATATCAAAATCAATTGAATTTCCACATACTGGTTGTAGACACCAGGACACCAAAATTAAAAACATAATATTATTTACAATTAATCAAAAAATGAAATATTAACAAAACATGTGCAAGAGTTGTACTATAAAAACTAAAAATGCTGACAAATGAAATCAAAGAAGATATAAATAAAATAAGAGACATTTTCTCTTTATGGGTTGAAAGTCTCAAGACAGTAAAGATGTCAATTCTCGCTATATTGATATAGAAATTTAACACAATTTTTAGCAAATCTCAACAAGATTTTTAGAAATATAAGCAAGATTGTTTTGAAATGTATGTGGAAAGGCAAAATAACTAGAATAGCTAAAACATTTTTGAAAAAGAACAAGGAAATGAGACAAATTAATCTATCTGATTTTAAGACTTACATACTATAGTAGTCAAGATAATGTGCTATTTGATAGGCATAGACCAATGGAACATAATAGACAACCCAGACATAGACTCGCACAAATACGGCCAACTAATTTCTTACAAAGGTGCAAAAGCAATCCAATGTAGAAATAATGGTTGTTTCTAAAACTAGTGCTACAGCAATTGGATATCCATAGGCAGGAAAAAAAAACCTTGACCTTCAAACTTTATATAAAAATCAACTCAAAATGGTGAAAAACTTAAATGCAAAAGTCAAATCCGTAAGACTTTTAGGAAAGGACAGTAACATCTTTGGGATTTAAACAGAGTCGCTAGTCTTCATACCAAAACAATGATCCACAAAAGAAAACTGATAAATTACATTTCCTCAAAATCAAAATTGCTCTGTGAAAGACCTTGTTATTTGGATGAAAAGGCAAGCTACAGACTGGAAGAAAATATTTGCAATCCACGTATTTACACTGAATTGTGTGCTGTCTTTCCCAAATTTATATGTTGAAGTCCTGATCCCCAGTATCTCAAGATGTGACTGTTTTTTCTGAGATAGGGCCTGTAAAGAGGTAATTAAGGTAAAATGAAGTCCTATGAATAAGCCTTAATCCAATATGACTGGTGTCCTTATAAGAAGAGGAGATAAGGATACACACATACACACACACACACACACGCACGCACACGCACACGCACACACGGAAGACCATGTGAACACAAAGAAAGAAGACAGCCATCTAAAAACCAAGGAGAAAGGTTCTCAAAAGAAACCCACCCTGCCAACATCTTGATCTTGGATTTCTAGCCTCTACAATTGTAAGAAAATAAGGGGTTTTTTGTTCAACCCACCCGACTGTGATACTTTTCTATGACAGCCCTAGCAAACTAATAATATACTACCTATCCAACAAAGGACTAGTATCAAAAATATATATTTTAAAAAACTCTCAAAACTCAACTGGAAGAAAAAAATTGGATAATAGGCAAAAGATTGAAGGGGAATCTCACTGAAGAGGATATACAGATGGCAAGTAAGGACATGAAAAGTGTTCAACATTTTTAGCTGTTAGAAAAGTGCAAGTTAAAACCACAATGAGGTAACACCATATACCTATCAGAATGTCTAAAATAAGAACAAGGGACAATATCAAATATTGGTGAAGATACAGAGAAAATGGGTCACTTGCATGTTGCTGTTGGAAATATAAAAATGCTATACCACTTTGGCAAGCAGTTTAGCAGTTTCCTGTAGAACTAGCTTTAATACCCTTTGTCCCCTTCAGAGTAGCTGATCCAATTTAAGGAAAGACCTCTATCTTCCCAGTTTTATTTCTTATCTGTACATTTCTCATTGGTGAACTGAATTTCTTTCTGTTATTTGCCATGTAGTACCTTGAAAGCAAGATTGTGTACTACTCTGGCTCTAGATGGGAAGAAAATAGCTTCTGAGCTACATTTGATATGATTTCACAAAAGTCACTGAGTCTAGGAACTTCCTGGGTTATTATGTTAAATATGCTCTTTCCCTCCTTCCTGCTGCTCAAAAGTTTGCTATTTGATCACTTTATGTACCTTCCCATGTTAGATATGTATACATATTTTGAAATCACATTACAGCATAAAAAAAAGCAAAGGGAACTGTTGATAGATAATCAGAAGCTATTTTTTCATGCAAATATGAATAAAAGAATTATTGCCAGCTAATGCTGAACCTTAGGCTGAGAAGCTCTCACTTAAGTTTGGATTTTTTTCCTTTGTCTTCTTTTGTGTTCTGTTTAGTTATTTGTATAAAGAATATTGCCACCATCAATCATGGGGAAACAGAAACTTAGATCTATATAAAATTTCACAGTTGACAAAACTCTTCTGTCCTCATTATCTATTTGAACTTCATATTAACTTTTTAGATAGTTATCATTCCCATTTTATTATAGCTGAGGAAAGTGGACCTTGGGAAAATGAAGTGACATTTGCAATGTTGCTCCAGTTGTAATGGTAAGAGGCAGCTCTTAAATGTGAACATTCCTTCTATATCCCATACAACAATTGCTTCCCTAAAAAGCACTTGATCAAACAACATAATGAAAGAACTTGGTCAAGCAACACGATAACTTCATTTCTTCCGTAGTTGAGTGCTCAGATATTATGTCTACACATGTAATGAAAAACAAAAGCAAGCATTACTTTCACAATAGTTGAACAGAGTTATCAGGGCAGGTTCCTGGAAAATAAAAGACTCGACTTGTCTTTTCTATAAGAATGTGTCCATGTTTCTTGTTTAGATGTGACCCTGGGAGTACTTATTGTACATTGTAAGTTGGGAAAACTGTTACATTTTGAACATTTTTAGTAACCAATTCCACAAGGCTATTAATGAATCAGAATTTGCTGCTATTTCCCCCTTTCCCAGTGTGAGCTTTAAATTCAAGAAATAGTAAGCTGGAAGTAGACTTAGGATAGGAAATAATTCTAAATGATTCACTAAACAAGATAATTTGATCAGTATGTCTCTGGTCTCCTGACAGCAAATAATACAGAGAATTAACAATTAATAAGAAAATGCGGTGTCCTCATTTATTATCAGTAATAATGCTATCTGGACTGCATGAGTGAGGTCCTTGATGTGGCTGTTTATAGTTACTTTGGAATTTTATCTCTCATAAATTTTCTCAGCTCTGGAGAATTTTATTTAACTCTTGTTATACCATACTAACAATTAACCATTATACGCAGTAGAGGAAATGTAGGCACCCTAAACCCCAGCAGACCCTAGAGTTTATGTGAAAGAGGAAAAGCAGAGAAAGCAAAGCTAGTTACGGAAAATTTATGCCACAGTAAAGGACAGGGATTCACACAACAAACACATATTCTGTCTACGTATCGATTCCCGAGCTATAATCTGAACATATGTGTGTGTGCACATGAAGAACACTTAAAGAATTAATCTAGCTATTGAAGATTCTGATCTATTGTAATATGTAAAACATGACTATTTTAACAGATATTTTACCTGTGCAAGCTCTGCAAATACCCATGTGTAGTAACATAGCAGTAGAAATTCAGTGCGATGGTGTGTTAATCTGTCTTGAGTTGCTATAAAGGAAATACCTGAGACTGGATAATTTATAAAGAAAAGAGGTTCATTTGGCTCACGATTCTGCGGACTGTATAAGCATGGCACTAACACCTGCTTCTGGTGAGAGCTTCAGGGAGATTTCAATCAAGGCAGAAGGTGAAGGGGGAGCAGTTGTGTCATGTGGTGAGAGCAAGAGCAAGAGAGGAGGTGCCAAGCTCCTTTGAACAAGCAGCTCTCCTGTGAACCAACACAGCAAGAACTCATTCCCATGGGGAAGGCACCAAGCCTTTCACGAGGGATCCGCCCCCATGACCCGAACACCTCCCACCAGATCACAGCTCCAACACAGGGGATTAAATTTCAACATGAGATTTGGAGGGGCCCAACATCCAAATGATATCAGACGGTATCAGAGTGTTTATCTTTTATTGCCAAGGATCCAGCTTCCAGCAGGAGGGAAAAATGGGATGCTGGTTATGTTAATTACCAGATACAGCACTCACCTCAGGGTTAGACTCCAGCAAACGTATACTGCTGATTCTGGACATATTTACTTTAATTTTCCTTTGAGAGATATTTTTGAAAATCAATTTGACATATTTGGGCATATTCAGGTATTTAAAGGAACAATTTTATCCTGAATTTATCAAAAACATACTCTTAGACCCAGAACTAATCTGGGATTTTTCACTCTGCAGGGAAGCTGCTGTTACATGTGAATCCTCTACACTTTTTTCTTTTTATCCTAACACACACCAAATGCATATTTTCTTCAGAAGTCATCAATTTCATTAAACACAAATTAATTTAACTGTTAGAGCAAATAGTGAGTTACTTCATTTTAGAAATTCACGATGTATTCAAAAGCCAAGAGCAAAACCTTTGGGAAATAATTTAGTGTTGAAAATTATTCTTTCCCCTTTTTTCTCCAATTTGTACAATCATTGAGAGCCGATTACAGGTAACTTGGAGACATCATTCATTGCTATTTGGTAGTGAAGATGATTTCATTTATTGAAATAATGTTGCCTCTAATTGCTATTAAATGCATTTAAAATACACAGATGGTACCTATAGCCCCCAAAATGATGATTTTGCATTGTGAAGGTGAAATACAAGTTCGAGTGACCTTCTTCCTAACTGATTTCTCAATGTCTTACGTTTAGCTTTTACAAATGATGCTTAAGATAAAATGAGCGATTTTCTTCCAACAGGAAAAAACAGGTACTATTTAACAAAGTAATAAAACCACTCACTTTAAGCTAAAATATCCAATTGTTAAAATAAACCAATATTGCCTATAATGAAATTTCTGCATTTTTCCCACCGTGATTTCATGATTAGGCATTGAATAATTGGCTGTAATGTTACATTCCTTCAGCATATATTTCATCCTGCTACCTACTAACTGACAATTAAAGGATACAAAACATAAAGTATTATACTTCATAACTTTTCAACACTATCAGAAAATTATTTTACGTTTTGCTAAGCTAAAAAGACCTCCTTTGCCAGTATTATAACAAACCCAATTTCCTGGTAGTCTAACAAACTCAGCAATTCAGAAGAGTAAGACATTATACTCCCAAATTTGCCTAGGTTCACTTATTTTTATTATCATAGAGAGAAAGCCTTGGGGTAGAAATCAAAGCACTATTTACTATCAATCAATGTCACATATTGTCTTCAAGTTTTAGAAAAATAAAGCCCTTATAAACTAAACAGCTGCTGTTCAAATATTTACCATATATTTTGCTACAGGCACTAGCCCTAGTATATGAATTTATAAATAAAGCTATAGATTAATGATCAGTGAAGAAATAACAGGAAAATTAATATCTTTCCCTTTCCCTCTCTCTGTGGCTAAGTGTCTCTTCTTTACAGATCCCGTGAAGGCACTGAGATCCCTGTTACCCATATCAAAGAGTGCTTGTTATTCTGTTCTTGAAGCTGCCCCAGCAACCAGTGACCTGTTTGAGAACCTGCATTGACAAGCTCCACAGGTGTCCTAGCTTAATGTTGCTCTCCAGCGCTTTTAATAGATAAGCATACTCTATCTGCTCTGGCAAAGAAAAATAGGGCAGGCAATCAGACAGCCATCTTCCCTCACCTGAGCTGAATACTTAACATAAGTCAAGGGTAAAGGAAACATTCCTCTTTTACAGTGCCCTGGAATGCCATTGGAGGGCTGCCCTTTATTTTATATTTGTGTATCATACATATAAGCGGAAACCAGTGCATTCAACAAACCAGACTGAGACAATAATGATTTAAAGAGGTTTTTGCAAACAGCATAGGCAGAGGCATTTGGAAATGTTACAAAAAGAAATTCAATAATAGAGCTTACTCTAAGGCTTGAGCCTTTAAAATACTTGATTTTTTATGGGCCCATATTTGATTACTTATGGGTAAAATTTTGGATTAATTTTTGGTTAATTTTGGTTAGTCATACTAAAACAATTCCATAAATAGAAGAATGATTTTATAATTAATCTCAGGATTTCCTTCCATTGCAATTGTCAAAAATAAAAACTGAAAAGTACAGTAAGGAAAAGTTTCACGTTACATAATATACCTAAATGCAAATATATTCTGAAATTAAAACCATTCCTACTTTTCTAATAAAAAAGAATTACTTATCATTTATTAGTGATTACCTGACAAACGTGGTCTTGGTCATAGGAAAAAACAAGATTACATGCAGAGAATTTCTGGAATGTGAAAGATATAATATACTAAGTTTTGGTCCTACTTATAGAGGACTGTAAACTTGTATGAAAGATATGTATTTTCCTTTACTATCCTGTTGAGGTAAAATTAAGGATGAGCTACCTGGGGGGCACTCAAATTTGGTATGACAGTGTAGGAAAAATGTTGGCTTGGGTTTGCATACATTATCTACAGAATGGGCCTGATGTGTGGTGATTCCCTGTCTGGATATTTGAAGTGCTCTCTCTCTGTATGGCACACTCTGTCTCCAAACTACTGCTGTGATGGAGGACTCTGATAAAGACATGGTAAGCATCCAGCAAAGGTCAATGGATATATGTTAGAACGATTCCATCCATTATACAGAGAACTGGATACACAGAGAACTAAGCTTAATGTCAAAAATTCTTCCTGGTACATAGGGAAGACAACCAAAATCTAGCTTTACACTATCTATGTGATGTACAGAAAGACTGTACACCTGACAGCCACTTCACCACAAGATAAGGATTCAAAATGCCACCCCGTAAACAACCAGAATTTAGACTCTAGAACAGAATGTAAGGCAATGGGGAAAAGGCAATTCCTTTATTTTTAGAATTAAGAAATGAGTATTTCCTAATATTAATAGAACAGGTAAAACAAAAAAAGTCAGATTTTTAAATATTTGTATCCAAAATCCATTTGTAGTCTAAGTAAAGCAGAACTGCTATTGTAGTCTAACCAAAACAAGGGAAAGAAATAACTGCTAGTTTCAAAACCCTAAAGGCAATGACCCGAAAACTCACTGGGATCCTTAGCTTTTAGACCACTGGGGTACCTTTCTATTTACTGTAACCTTTATTGAAGTGTTCAGAAAAGGATTTTTCTGCATGCCACTTTGAACCGTTAGGCTTAGAAAGGAACTAACCCTTGTGTGATAGACTGGAGTCTTTTGTAATAAAGGGGGTGTATATAATTTGGAATTAGTATTATCTAGGGAAAAAAACATTCCAGGATGATGGATTAAGCAAATGCCTTATTCACATATGCTATTAAGTCACTGCCTCATGGAAGAAAATAGAGGAGGTTCGTAAGAGTCACCTCTTCCAGGTTTAATGAGGCAAGGAAAAAAACTTGTATGTCCTATTTAAGGGTCATTTCCATTATAAAGTTGTCATTTAATATCCAGTTCAAGGGTAAACTTGGGAAACAACTATGTAGATAAGACAGACGGGTACCTAGCTAAATCTTTGATTAGAAACCCTAAACATACTGCAATTCTATTGTTTTTTCTTTTGATTTTATTCTTTCCAAAGCAAATTTTGGATTTTGAAAGAAAGGGAAAAAAGGCTAATGGCATATAGACAGGACTTTGACCATAACAACAAAATTATTAATTTGTTTCAATAGCAATAAGGACTAGAATTCGAGAGTGTGATTAGAGAATTGCACAAAGAAAAGTCACTTTGGTTAAGAATGCCTGAACTCAAGAATGTCTTTTGTATTTTAAATACAAATTTTAGATTACTTGCCAATTTTGAAGCTGCCTTTCAGCAGAAACTATAAAAATTACTCCTCAGTAAATGATTCATATTTCCCATTGCGAATTTTAACTCTAAGTTTATATAAATGGGCTAAGCCAAAATATTATGTATTTAGATGATATTCAAAATGATAGAAATAGCATGGGTTTTCAAATAGAACTGGGTTTATATCCCAGCCCTGCTGCTTATTAACAACGTAACCTTGAGGATATCTGAAGCTCAATTTCCTCCTGTGTAAAATATGGGATAGTAGCTACTTTTAGAGTTGTCAGGAGGATTAGATATAGCTATATGAAGCATCCAATGCTGGTATTCAGGATTGGAATTAATTTTTCATAATTCAAACTGTTATGGTAAGACCCTAACTAAACATTATCATTCACAGGAGTAAAATACACATCTACCCTGATTCACTAGACCTAACAGATTCTTAACCCTCCAAATAATGCTTTCCTCTTAGAATTCATTGGGCAAAAACGCAGTTACTGATTTTCTTTCCCTAATAGAAAAATCTGTAAGTTAATCATAGTACCACAGTCAAATCTGGTTAAGGAGTCAAATGGACTTCATTATTTTTT
>NW_012151097.1:285788-287067 GCF_000956105.1 Propithecus coquereli
AAGTTATATTATGTTTTTATTTTGTTAAGCAATCTATATAATTTGGGGCTTCAAAACTGTTACCAGAAACCTGTGAAAAAAGAAATTAGGCCCACAATTTCTCAATAAAATAAACAAAGCATTGACTTTCTTTATCATGTTAGAGCATTGTTCTTTGCATACATACTAGAATACATATTTTTAATTTTTTGAGGAAACTTCATACTGTTTTCTGTATTCGATTTTACACACTTTAATGTCTACCAACAGATGAATGAATAAGGAAAATGTGGTATTTACATACAATGAAATATTATTCAGCCTAAAGAAAGAAATTTGCAACAACATGTATGAACCTAGAGGACATCATACCGAGTGGAATAAGCCAGACACAAAAGGATAAATACTGCATGATGTTACTTACATGACATATCTAAAATAGTCAAACTCAGAGAAGCAGAAAACAGAATTGTGGTTGCCAGGGCTTTGGGGGACGTGGAATTGGGGAATTTTTGTTCAATGGGCATAATGTTTCAGTCCTACAAGATGAGCAAATTATAGAGAAGTGCTATACAAGATAGTGACTATAATTAACAATGCTGTATTGTGCATTTGAAGATTTGTTAAAAGGATAGCTCTTATGTTAAGTGTTCTTCCCACAAAAAAAAGACAGGAAAAAAAATGCATAGCTAGTGATCTATAAGCATTGGGTTGTGTAACCAGTCAGACCATGTCTTCACAAATGTAGCATAAAAAAGCTTCATATGTAAGGCTATAGAATAGGTTTTAAGTCAAACCTTGGATAGAGTTTTATAAAGGTCTTCCATTTAATAAATTCCACCATGGTATCTACAGGGTTGTGGGGTGGTTTTTAAATGTTTAATTATTATGGGTATATAATAGTAGTGTATATTAGCGTACATGTAATGTCTTGATGTGTATCTTCCTAAATTTGGTATTTAGATACTGAATTTTAGAAAATATATTTCTATATATATGTCTTCTTTTGCTATGAGTCCAATTTTTTTTTCATTTTCCAAATATTTTGGGCAGCCACGTTAGTGCCTATTTATTTCCTAGCATTATACTCTTCCTGCAGGCTTACTACTATGCTGCCTAATGATATAACCTGTCTAAATATGGGTGATTCTTTTTTAAAGTACCTCTTATATATATATCCATTCCTCTGTCCTCTTTTTTACATTGAAACAATAAGCTGCTGAGAAACAAACAATTCACTTTCAGATTTGAGCAGGGCTAAATGAAGTTTATGACCTGAAAAAAATCCTTCTTTAAGACA
>NW_012151097.1:299888-301658 GCF_000956105.1 Propithecus coquereli
CTCATGGAGGTAAAACTCACAAAAGTGTTTTGATCCCCTAAGACTAAGCCCCCCTGGAGATTTTAACTCTCATGCTCGTCTACACTGAGCTTCCAGATATCCATCAATTATATTTTAGGTGTCCTACTCCAGCGTACTGGTTCCCAAGGAAGTTTGTGCTTTTGAGCTTCTATTCTGATAAATTGTTTCTCTGTATCTGTGTGTCTGTCTTTCCAATTCTGGGGAAAAGGCTTGCTCTATGACCTTAATTCTCAGATGAATCTAAGAAGAATTGTTGATTTTCAGTTTGTTCAGCTTTTTTCTTGTGTGTGTATAGAAGTAGCAATTTCCAAACTCCTTACATGACAAACTGGAACTAGAAAGTCATTCAACTTTCTATTCTTACTACTTTATTTTCTCCACATATACATGAAAATACAATTGGTTTTAATAAAGAAAGTATTATAATAACAATTTATAGACAGGGTTAGAGAAAGTTGGTGACGGAATGTAGAAAACATGTGAATACTACATATTTAGGGTTTTCTTTTTCTGTCTCAGAGGAGGTAACAAAAGCAATGATGTGAACTAAAATATTTGGAGCATCAGTATATTATGATTTGAACCATAAGAAACAGAATACTCCAGTGTGGTGTCAAGAAGCCAATGGAAGGAGAATTTCTAAAATGTCAAATACTATCGATAGGTGTTTAGTTTTGATCAGCTTAAGTAGACTATGGGAGAGAAAGGGCAATTGAAAGGATGTGCAGAAGGAGTAAGTGTTATGTGATGAAAGTAGCATAATGGAATACCGCAAGATATTTATAATTCTGAAAATATGGCAGCCTAACAATCTTCTTAATGGGTATCCAGATAGAGTATATTACAAATCAAAACACGGCATTTGGCGGAGCCTTGGGAGAGAGACTTCCATACATCTGAGGTTGAGAAGTCTCCAGATAAGTGACTTGATTCAGGAAAATATTGTTTCCCTTAGGAGGAAAGCTGAGGGCTCAAGGGTCATGTAGACCAGAGAGAAGATTACAGAGTAAATATTTCTTGAGGCTAAACAACTAACAAATACACGTAGGTTCTCTCAAGACATGGAGTAGAACTGAAATTTCCAACTTGACTTCTAGCACTAGAATCCCAATTTGGCAGGTACCAGTAGCCTGGATGGGGTTTAGCTGGTGGTGATAATTGTTCCCAATTTGTGGTATTATCTAGTGCCTACCCCTCTGTCATCTGCACTTGGTTGGAGCTGAGACTGAGGAGGCCTCCTTCAGATAACTCTAAAGATGGGTCCTAGATTGTTCATATATTCTACGTAGGCCCACTGAAACAAAGACCAGCATATATTCTTCAGCTTTCTAGTGATGACCGCAGGAGCAACTCCAATCGACTGACCAGCATGGGAGCTGGTAATCCATCCCCACAACTAGTAAGAGGGTGAAAGAGAGAGAGAGGGAGAGAGAAAGAGAGGCAGAGAGAAAGGACTCAGTAGGTTGAGAAAAAGAAGAAAAACAGACTAATTAGAACAGGTTGCTCCTATGAAGTAGAAATAACAGAAGAAGAAGAAAACATTAAAAATCAAGGAAAAATAACTCAATGTGATGTTCTTGGAGCTCAAAATAAACTTTATGGGATGAAAAATCAGGATTTCTAAAATATAATCTAATAAAACTGAAAAATTGAATGGTCACTGTGGAGAATTAATTTTGAAATAGGGAAAAGCATATAAACATGAAATAATTAGAGAAAAGAAATGTGGGATAAATATATTCATGACCA
>NW_012151097.1:301708-303142 GCF_000956105.1 Propithecus coquereli
CTAGAAAACAAAAATTACACATGTGGCTTATATTATTTTTCTATTGAACACCACTGCTGTAAACCATAAATTTATTAATAGCCCCTTGAAGTAACCAAGGCTTTTTAATTTTGTATACCTGGCACCTAAGGCTTTAGCAGTGAGCTAACAATCAGTATCTGTTGATGTTGATTGATATAGTTTCAGATGTTGCTTGAATTGCTTGAGTCACTAAAACTAAAACATGAAAGATAGTCTTGGAACCAGGTCTTCTGATTCATCCTACAATGCTTTTTCACCACAGGTTAATTTATTCCAGTGTGCGACACTGTGTTTTCCTAAGTTATACGTGCATACAAATTAAATTAATTATTTTCATTAAAATGGTAGAGAACCCCAAATAAACCAGTCTTGTAACTCAAAATAATTCCCATTACATTTTAGCTGAGGTCTACATTATGAAGTATGCTAGAGATATTTTTTCACTTAATGTTTCCAAGGACAAGCAAATAGAAATATAAACTAACTATAGCCACTTTGATATTCTTCCTCACTCACAGTAGAAAGATGATGTATATTATCTGGTTTCTTAGTACTTCTGGTAGGAAAGCTACATTATATGCTGAATAGAAGGCCTCACTGCTTGGAATATTTTTATAACTAGAGGTCATACTGATTGCACTCGTATTTTTTTAATAGACTTTATTTTTTTTTATCAGTTTTAGGTTTACAGAAAAAAATGAGTGAAAATTACAGAGTTCTTATATCCTCCAACACCACTCCTCAGTTTACCTATTATTATTAACAATCCTGCCAGCCTCTAGAACTGTAAGAAATAAATTTCAGTCATTTATAAACTACTCAGTCTAAGTTTTTTGTTATAGAAACCCAATGGACTAAGATACCACCTTATAAATATTTTCTTTCATGTACCAGGTCTTTTGTGTGGTATCTGAAAAGACACAACCAAACTCAGGGTCATCTAGATTTTCTCCTGTGTCTTCTAGGAGTTTTATAATTTTGCATTTTACATTCTGGCCTATGATTCACTTTGAGTTAATCTTTGTGAAAGGTGCAATGTTCGTGTCCAGACTCATTTGTTTTGCAAGTGTATGTCCAGTTGTTCCAGCATCATTTATTGAAAAACTATCTTTTCTCCTTTGAGTTGTCTTTGCTCCTTTGCCAAAGGTCTGTTGACTATATTTGTCTGGGTCTATTTAACAGAGGATTCAGATTGTTCCTATCGAGTAGAAATAATGGAAGAAGAATTCTTCTTTGTTGATCTATTTGTCTGTTCTTTTACCCACATCACACTTTAGCTTTAGAGTAAGTCTTGAAATCCAGTGGTATTAGTTCTCTGACTTTGTTCTCCTTTGATATTGTATTGACTATTCTGGATCTTTGGCCTATTCATATAAATTTTAGTATAAATTTATCAATACCCACAAAATCTTG
>NW_012151097.1:306482-307989 GCF_000956105.1 Propithecus coquereli
CATTGATTTGATTTGATTGTTTCTATTTTGATTTGTTGATGAATTTTCTTCCTAGTTTCTTTTATCCTTTTGCAGATTTGGAAGTTCTATTATTCCCATCAGTTTATAACTCAGAGTGAGCAAACAAAAGAAAGCAAACAAGGAAATTTAGAAATTTTGAGGTATAATGTTATGTCAGATCTAAACAATTCCTGGGAGATAATTTGCACCTTGAAGAATGGAAAGAGTTCATCGATCAGTCCCTAACACCTCTTTACAAGGTGCACCTGCGGCACAATTTACTAAAGCATGGTCTGATTTGCCCACCTGAACTCCTAGCTGTCTCCACTATTTTGGTCTTCAATGTTTTGCTAACTCACTTGTTTGCTCCTTTGAAGCTATCTGCCTCCCTTAAACATTTCCTGATGTGACCTTCTGGTTCCTTGTTCTTTCTCATTCTAAAATTTTATTATTCCCACCCCAGTTTTGCTCCCGATTTCTTATCACTTGCCCCAAGATACTATCTGGGAACTGATTTTATGCAACTTTCCTGAAGTTCTCCAGCACCCAATTTCTTTCTGCTACTTTTTGCTCAAATTTTTTTTTACCAATACGAGAGGACAATTGAAGGATTCTTCATTTGATAATCTTGCTCTCAGTAATTGAGTAGTACAAGTTTATCACGAAGAATGATGGATGTCATCATGCAATTTATAGTTTGAATAAAGTAGAAATAGCTGGGAAACTGCAGTGGAAGCTATTCCTAACATTAAGAATAGACACATGAAATTATTTTTTGAGCCAATTGATGTCACAGTGAAGATGCAGAGGACCAATTGTAACATGATATTGTGCTTATCTTCAGAACCTGGATCTGCAAAGCAATTGCCTTATTGTATTAGAATTTGATTTTTTTTTTTAACTTGTATTTGAGGAGATTGAATTTTTCTGTGGTAAGTGCTTCGCCTTTGTTTTCAAATACTTTGTCTTTCATTCATTGGTACCAATAGGCAGGAAGTTGAAACTACTATCATTACTCAAAATCATTCATCCACAACTTGGCGAATGTCCTTGTTAAACTGCTTGGGTTAGACCTTCTCTGAGCTGTAACCTTCATTCCGTTCCATTGAATTGATTAAAAGAAGTTGTATGAAAATTAAATGCAAACAGTATTTACATAATGAAAAGACAATGTGACGGAAACTGACAACCTTTAGAATTTCAAATGTAAGGATTATTTCACTGTTACAAAGTTCATATTATGTTTCTCTGAGGATTGAATTCTTTCAGAACAATAGGTACCCTCTACAGTGCTTCCAAAGTAAGAAGATAATTATTTGTGTCTTATTTTGTCTTTAAACAGAAAAACATGTTCTTTTTCTTATCTTTTTTTATGTCATTATGGATCAACTTTCAATTAACAATAAAATACAACAATATGACACTCAGTTAAGCTACGGAAGGCCATCAGTTCTATTTAAAATGTATCTTTATTCATTTGTTTTTTCAACTTCGATATGAGAATTTG
>NW_012151097.1:309643-321900 GCF_000956105.1 Propithecus coquereli
TGACACCACGGCACTCTAGCCCAGGCCACAGAGTGAGACACTGTCTCAAAAAAAAAAAAAAATAGGTTCCTCTGCTTTCACCACCATGTCATCTACATTTCTTTCTTTCTGTTTTTTTTTTGTTGTTGTCGTTGTTGTTTATTTGTATTTTTGTTTTTTTGTTATCTCCATTTCTTTGGCCAAATAATGACTATATTTTCTTCTGGGTTGGCATTTCCCATTGAAGTCATGCACTGGCCAGCATTTTAACCCAATAGCCTGTGTTGAGAACTGAGCGTAGCCTATAGCATTGGGTGGACTTGATTTAAATATTGATTCCTCTTATTGATAGTGTGACCTTGGTATATTACATCAACTTCTATGGATTCCATTTCTTCTTTAAAATTGAAGATCTGTTTCAGAGTTTATGAGAAAGGCATTGAATGAAAAATATTCTGAAATTCTTCTAAACTACAAGGTGCTATAGAAAGAGTTAGATCCTTAAGTGAGAAAATGGAAAGAGGAATGTTATCCACATCATATTTTTCTAAATAAGCCCAAACCCATGTCTAGAACTAGACCCAGGTCTGAGTTAAAACCCATTCCTGATACTCATTCCTTAAATCGACACAAGAAAATTACAGAGCTTCTCTATATGACAGCTTTTTCATCTATCTAACAGGGATTAAAATGATGTTGTCATCATGAGTTTATTCTAAAGGTTAAGTGAGAAAATGTATGCTAGCACTTATCTTAGTTCTTGGCACTAGGAAGTGGCCCATCAGTGTCTATGATGTGAAGAGGAATGTTGTGTGTTATCATGGGGCCTCCACTGTATGTAGCAATGTGGTAACTTCTATAAAAGAAGTATACACTGAAACATATGAGAGCACAAAAGGTGGCTACTAACTCAGTCTTCTCCATCTTGGGAAATGACATCACCTTTTACCCGGTTGCTCAGACAAACTAATAAACAAAAAACTAGGTATCATTTGATTCTTCTGTTTACTCTCCACCCCCTTACCCTATCTGACCTATCAAGATAATCTTTCTGATTTACCAACAAATTGTATTTTCAATTTTATAACTTTGTTTATTTCTAAGCCATCACTGTAAAGGAAGCCACCATCAGTTTTTTTTTTTTTTAATACACTAATTGTCTCCAAAATAAATGTTCTGAGTAGTACCCCCTACCTTCCCCACACACATGTATTGCCCTCCAAGCAGCAGAGTTGCCTTTGTCAAATAGAAATAGGGAAGCTATTGCCACACTTGTGCCACACTGAACATAGAATGAAATTAAAACTCCTTGCTGTCTTGTAGAGTTCTCTCCTATCCTAGCTCCTGTCTATATCTCCAAGGTCTACTTATCCCACCACCCTCCTTCTTCACTAAGTTCTTGCACTATTAGTGCACTTCAGAGCTACTAAATTTGACATTCCCCTTTCCCTGAACATTTCCCCCTAATCTCCTCACACCTCCTTCTGCCTAACTGGCTCCTTCTCATACTGGGTATGTCCAAACCAGTGTCACTTTCTCAAACAAGCTGTCCCTGAGCCCTCCCTGACAGCAGCTCTTGATATGCTGCCCAAATACTCTCTTTCATGTCCTCCTGCTTAGATCTCCCACTGAATTTACCTCCATCTACAATCATCTTTTTATTTATCTTATTTCTTACCCATTCTTGCCCTGTCTCACCAACCCCCCAGAATATAATTTACATGAGAACTGGGGCCTTACCTGTCTTGCTCAGCACTGCAACTGTAGCCTATCCAAAAGAAGGCAGGATACATATCCTCATTAAATGTAAGTTTAATATTAATGGACTGAATTAATGGATTATTTAAATAATTACATTCACAAAATGCAAGCTATATTTTTCTCTAAATAGGCAATCATTTCTTGTAAAGCTAGTGGATTTGAGCTAGGCCTAACATTTTAAGTGCCTAAGCAAATGCCATCTCTGGAAGGCTTTCATTGACCGGAGACAAAATTAGTCACTTTTTCCCCCACTTACAAAGCAATAGTATGCCATTCCTCACATTATATAACAGTTCATCACGCTGTTTCTACATTGTAGAGGACCTCTCTCTCTCCATCTGGGTTACTGACAGTGTATAGGCAGTGATGCTCAATAAATGTATACTGAATGAAATTGAATTCCTTTCATGATTAATATGAAGCTATTGTCAAAATAGTTCAGGAAAAAATGCACAAGGAAAACTGGCCACTTAAGTAGCTCACAGCTCTGTGGTGTTTGTCAATCAGTTTCAGCTTCAGGCCTATCAAGAATTACTTGCTAATTCTGACCAAAATAAAAATCTATACCAGAAGATGCCTGGAAATTCACTTGATTCTATCATAGCAATTGTGCCTTAAACAGGATATTGGATTCACCACAAAATTAAGAAAACTAGCAATTTAGCAAAGTTGAATAAAAGTTTAGTTCTTATTTAGAAGTATGATGTCAAATAGATGTAACTTAAAACTTGTTTTGTTTCATGTGGTGTTTTTTTTCCCCTTCTTTAAGTGGTACAAAAAATGTGGTTTTTACTTATGTGTTTTTATCCAGAATGTCAATAATACTCAAGCATAAATGTCACCTTTTGAAGTGAGTGGCAAATCCAACTCTAGAATGGAAGATGACATATTTTCCTAAAAGTAGCCTTTTCCACTATTTTGGAAATCTAAGTGTGTCACCTCTAGAATATATTGGTTCAAGGAATAAGGTTGACCACCACCATACTGAAATAGGTTTTGTACCATATATATGGATGTCACCTCTATGACAGAACTTTTTACCTTTTCCAAAGAGATAAAACTGCTAAATATTAATATAAATTCTTAGAAGTTATAAAAATAATTATAAGCATTCTTAATAATTACAATTCTAATTATTAAGTTTCTTACTTATTCAATGGCAAATATCACTTTTTAAAATAAATAATGAGAGATTTTTGTCACTTCCCACAGCTATTCTAGATAATGAGATCATCATGTGTATGTTTTTTTGCACACTTTTAAAATGTAATCTTTTAATTGACTTTAGACACTCTATTTCAGAAATCAAAAATTTGAAAAAATACATACACATGTAGGGATGATTCTGTTAGGCAACGATTATGTTATAATTAATGTTGAAAAATATATTGTATGAACGTGAAAGGATAATAACATTTAATGTAAAGCAAACTATTAGAAAATAACCTAAAGGTGCAAACTTTTGTTTCTAAGATCAACTTTTAATGTACCCATCACTAAACAGAGTTTTTTCTTTTAATTTTCCTCATGTTATTCTGCTACTCAGACTAAGCATCACTTTACTTAGCATTTCTCAAAATATATTCTGTAGACCAGTAGTTCTGTAGGGTTTTCCATATAAAAAGGTTTACATGCTACAATAGATTTGGGAAACCACACATAGCCCATCCCCTCCTTGAGAATTTATATGCACAAGTAAACTGAAGGCTCTCAGAAGTATAGGAGTGACATTCTTTGTTTGTTTGTTTGTTTGTTTATTTATTTATTTATTTATTTTGAGATGAAGTCTCACTCTGTTGCCCCGGCTAGAGTGCCCTGGCATCAGCTCACAGCAACCTCAAGCTCCTGGGCTCAAGCAATCCTACTGCCTCAGCCTCCCCAGTAGCTGGGACTAGGCATGCGCCACCATGCCTGGCTAATTTTTTCTGTATATTTTTAGTCATTCAGCTAATTTCTTTCTATTTTTTTTAGTAGAGACGGGGTCTCGCTCTTGTTCAGGCTGGTCTTGAACTCCTGAGCTCAGATGATCCGCCCATCTCGGCCTCCCAGAGTGCTAGGATTACAGGAGTGAGCCACTGCATCCGGCCAACATTCTTAGTTTAACCTAGAATTTTTCAAACTTATTTGAAAAAAAATTTATTTGTGATGTCCGTTAAAAGTCATAGGAACCATTTTTTGTGGCCTTTGTCCTGTCATAATAGCTACGAAATTATATTACATGAATTAAGATTTTACTGGTTATAATCAATTTTCATAGTAATTATTCTTAATAAACTGATTTACTGCTGCCTAATGAAATGTTAACTTGACAGGTCATGATAGGCTTCTAAATACACATACAGCGTCTTTCTTATTTGTATGTAAACGTATGTCTTCATAGGTTTTTGGCAAATTCATAAAATAAATTCAAAGTATTTCACAGTATTCATTCTCCATTCTAAATTTGGATTTGAAAAGTTAATGTGCCTGAACAGAGCTAGAATTTTAAACTGAAAATCAGAAATAAGTTCAATGAGATAAGGGTAAACAATACTTGATCTAAAGCCATGAAAGCTTGGGGAAAATTTTAAAGTTGGAAACTACACATTGTAGACAGAGGTAGGTTTTCTTTTCATTTATTTAAAAAAGGAACCGAATCTTTAAAACTACTTTTGAATCATTCAGTGAAGACAAGCAGTTGGATGAGGCTTTCTGCAATCTCGCATCTTATCTTTCAGTTTCTCTGCCTCTGGACCCATGTATTCCGCCTTTTGTACGGTTTCTTTGAATGAACTGAGCACGATCATATCGAATTCGTGATCTGAATCCCATTTCTTCTCACCTTTTCAAAACCATTACATAATCTCTCTTCGGCACTGTCAATTTTTCTCTCTTTTGGAGTATCCCTAAGATTACGGTTATTATTTCCATCTTTAAAAAAAAAAAAGGAACAATTTTTTTAAAAATAGTGCCTTGATCCAACAGTCCTTGCTAGTTTCTGGCCCACTTTTCTGCTTCCCTCAGACAGAAGTCCCTAGAAAGAGCTATGCATAGTTACTTATAGTTGGGTTTTTAAGTCATTTTTCTTCTCTAATTCCTTTGCAGAACCCATACAATTTGGTCTTAATCCCCACTGTTTTCAAAGTCACCAAGGACTTGCATGATACATATCCCAATAAGGACCCCAGGCTCCTCTGCTACCCCTCAGAGCTCGTCTTCAACGTACGAATCTCCTTCCTTGCCTACTCTGCTCCAGTGACAGTGGCCCTTCGCTGTTCCTCAAACATGCCACGCACGCTCTCTTCTCAAAGCATTTGCAGCTGGTGTACCCTCTGTTTAAAATTCTCTTCCCTCAGATATTCAGAGTTCATTCCCCCACTTTTTTATGTTTCTGGATAAAATTTCACCTTATTAGGGGAATTTCCCTGACCACTTACATAAATTAAGTACCCTGCATTCTGGTACTTCCTATCACTCTGCTTTGTCTCAGGACCACTTATAAATTGAATAAATAAATGTTAAATATTTACCTATCCATTTGTTTTTGTCTATTTCATTTACATCACACCTACAATGTGGACTCCACCTGGCAGATATTTTCTTACTATGTTCTTAGTTGTGTCTGTCCCCAGTTGTGGAACAGAGCCTGAAATGCAATAGGCACTCATTGCATATTTGCTGAATGAAGAAATGTGGGCATGTATCAAGTGTTTGATATGCATAAAACATTAGGTTGGCCATTAAAGAGCTAAATTATGAGTAAGGTATAGGTTTATTGATCTTGTAATAGTGCTACACTGGCTAAGAGTACCAGGAAGACTTCATGGATGGCTTTGGACTACTCCTGAAAGATTGGTAGGGCAGCTACACATGGAAGTACTGGGGAATTTCAAGCACATAATAAACAAAGAACCAAGGTAGAAAACTGTTGAGGAAATAGTGGCTAACCTAGTTTGTCTAAAGCAAGGAATAGGTGCCATTGAAAATGAAAAGAAGCAGGTAGAATATATCAGGACAAAATAGCCTAAATATCAAGATAGCCTTCTCTTCTTCTCATTGGAAATCTATTATTTCTTTTTTCTAAAATTCAGAGGCAGGAATTATCATTTTACATTAACTATATTAGTTTTAAAGGCCTTACTAGTTTTACTAATCTTACCATGAATTGTATTTCTTGGTATATGTCTCTAGACACATATTCCTTAGTCTAAAGTCCTCCAAAGCAAAGGACCACTGATTCATATATTTATTTACATTATGTACATTTCTGTCTAAAATAATTCCTTCTACCTGGTAGACATTCAATAAAAGTTTGATGTAAGCTATGATTTGAATGTGTTCCCCAATTTACACGTGTTGGAAATGTAATCCCCAATGTGGCAGTATTGAGAGGTGGTGGATTTAAGAGGTGATTGGACCATGAAGGCTTTGCATCTATTCATGGCTTACTAAATTAGTCAGTTATCATGAGAGTGGAACTGGTGGCTTTAAAACAACAGGAAGAGAGACCTGAGTAGGCACCTACCAAACAGAGGTTTCTTGCCATGTGATGCCCTGAACTACCTCAGGATTCCAGAAAGTCTCCACCAGCCAGAAAGCCCTCACCAGGTGCAGCCCCTCAACCTTGGACTTCTCAGCCTCCATAACTGTAAGAAATAAATTCCTTTTCTTTATAAATCACCCAGTTTCAGTTATTCTATTACAAGCAATAGAAAATGGACTAAGACAGTACATTAATAAAGAGAACTTTAAGAGCAAAAGTACTAAGCCAGAATATTGAAAATGTACATTGAGGAAATAGTATTTTTTAATGCTGGTTAGTTTGAGTTGGTAGGAAATGGATAGGAAATGGAAGCCAAACAAAATTTTCAAACTTACAAGTTACAATCTAACTTGTATCTTAGAGAGATTAATCTAGCATCATAGATTTTATTACAGCAGGGGACATTCAGGACAGGGAGGCGATGTGGGAAACAAATCCAATAGGCATTTCCAACTAGTTAAGATGTAATGAGTGTCTGAAGTGGAGTGGAACAAATGAAGATGGAAAAGAGGAGACAAAATTGAAGGCTATTGTTTAGGTACCAACTATAACTATGGAATATTTAACTATGACAAGAGATTTCAGACTGGGAGATTTGAAAAATAGTATAGTCATTACCAGAAAAGGGGATATATGAACTGTTTTGGTAAACTGTGATTTGGGGTTTAGACACATTAGCTGGGGGTGCTTTTTGCTATCTAAGTGGACCTGTTTAAGAAACCACTGTTAAAATATGTTTGGAATTAAGGCTAAAGGTCAATGCTAAAGATATAGATTCTGGATACACCTGCAAAAAACTGATGATTAAAGCTTTGCTTGATTATTCTAATTATCCTTTTTAGGATATATTAAGTGGAGTGGGGAAGAAAAAATTCCAATAAACTGGCTTTTGAATTAGTGTAGAGCTGATTTGTCAATGAAAATCCATAACAAAAATGTAAGTAAAAGCATAGAGAAAGTGAGTCAAGAGAATCTGTGTATGAAGAATTAGCAGAAATTTGGGTTAAAGTGTAAGTAGTAAAATAATCAAATAATAATTAAAAATAAATAATCTTAACATATGGAAAGAGTTTAATAATACCATGGTAGTAGTCTTTCCTAGGGGTTACTATGGGCTAACCTCCACTTTTTATTTGTTTTATGGGATGATCCACTAATTATTAATTCATGTTAGTCAATATTCATTGCAATCTTATTTTTTGCCAACTACTTGAGTAAAAAAGTTTGCTAAACTGACTTCTGTCTCTCAAGGTACTTTCTATTTAGTAATGAGACATGTAAGCAAGAAAATATAAAGACAGGTCTTACTTATGATGCTGGAAATATCCATCTATCCCATTGGGGACGCCAATAAGCCAGTGGCTGGTTCTGCTTCTAGAGTTAAATGTGAACATTCCGAAGGGCAGTGCTAAATGAATTATCTTATCAGAAAAAAATATATGGCCTCTCCTTTGTCCCCTCCAGGGATGGGAGAGAATGTCAACAGGAAAGCACGAGAAGGGCTTTTCTGGAAGTCATAGCACTGTAAACAAAAACTCAGACACAAAATGTAGCATGACATTTAGGAGAACTTCTAGTATATTATGCAAATATAGCGTGAGTTACTTTGGCACAAGAGGAAGGTGGATCAGAGATCAGGATCCCTATAATGAAAATCTTTGTCTATAGTGATGAGGAGTTAAGAGCGCTAACCTACAAAGAGATGGTTTTAAACAGAGGGGAAATATGATCTAATTAGCATTTTAGAAATATCCCTGGCATCAGTGTAGTGGGTACGGGTGGCAGAGAAGATCAAAAAAAAAGAACTGGGAAGAGAATTGCACTATCTGGAAAGCTAGTAAAGAGATTAGGTTCATTACTCCCAGTAATTAGAGGAGTAATCATCTCCTCTAGACTACTGGCCATGAGATAGAGAGAAGTAGGTTCACTGGATTTGGTAATTGTTTAGATATGAGAATGAGGGAAAAGAAGGCAATAAGACTTAGTCATCCAGTTTGAAAAGCTAACTGGATAAAGCTGACTTCCACAAGATAGGGAAAATGAGAGCAGAAGTATATCTGAGAGAAAAAGTCATGAGGTTACTTTCGGGTATGTGGAGTCTAAGATGTCCATTATCATCCACGAGGAGGTGCTCACTCAACAGGTACTGAAGGGCTTTCGAACTCAGGAAAGAGATCAAGGCTGAGGTTTTAGGAATCACTGCAATATAACTAGTAATTTAAGGCTTCAGAGGAGATGAGACTGAGTTTAGGAAGAGTATGGAGAGAAACAAACAAACGCAAATAAGGGGAAAATAGAATTAGAATCCTAAGAATACAAATGTTTCAGGAGCACACAGAAGTATCTAAGAATAAACTGCCCAGGATGTGAGATAGCAAGCAAAATTGGGGATCGTGAGGTAATTAGAAAAATCAAAGTCATAAAGGTATTGAGGGAATAAATTAGTGACATGACACTGGTTGTGAAAAGATGGCAGTAAATTTATAGCAGTGGGTGATGGGACTGAGGGATTATGTAGGGAAGAGAAGAAGCCTAATTCTGACCATAGCAAAGCTCTGAGTTAGATTTAAAAAAAAATAAGGACAGTTTATATGGATGTATAGATAGATGGATAGATAACGGCTGGCTGGGTAGATAGATAGATAGATAGACCCATCCCACAGTATGTCTTCATATGAGTTCATGATTTTGTAACTTTGTTTACCACTTCTTCACTTTGTACTGTAAGTTAGCTGAGGAGCCAAGCCCTGTACTATCTAATCCTTATTGTATCCTATGGTGTGTAATATAATAACTCACAACTGTAAAATGCTGAAAATATTATTGAATGATAATATATTGAAATATTCTGACGGCTTTATTTATTTAAAAAATTGAATTTATTTATCTGGTCACTTGGGATTCATTTGAAATTTTGGTTTACAATATTAACCAGCACATTAGAATGATGTTATTTATATGGGAAAACCTGTGCAAAGCAAATCAGAACTTTGTTAGTCCAGCATAAACACAATCTGGGTCTCTTTATTTTTTTTACTTTTTAGAAGTCTTCTGAACGAGGATTCATGGTTTGAAATGCAAGGAGCAAGAACCACAAATTGTTCATGTTATAGCATCACTGACACCCAATACACTAGGTGTATTTCTCCAGCACACCTGGCACCTTTAAAATGTTAAGTCACATCATAACAAATTTTTTTGAATTCCAGTCCTCTGGAACCATTGATGCAGAAGGTCTCTTGGTAAAGCTCAGGTCTGAAATAATTGTGTGTTTCTTTTCCCCATAATTTGGACTCCTATGGTTTATAGAGATTTGGCATGGTCCTGAAACCTTGCCTTCAGCCAGCTTGCCACTCCAGATGGCATTGCCTTTCTGAACATGAATCCTCTGGTCATGAAGGTAAAATAGCGTTTATTTATTAGTCCTTGGCTGGTCTTGCTTACTGCTATTATTCACTTCATTGATCGTGAGTATACGGTTCTTAACTCTTAATATTCCTGAATAGAGGTAGGCATTTTTAAAACTTTCCAGGCTGATAATTTCAACAGGTAAAAACTAATAGTTCAGTTTTTAAAAATCATGTAAGTTACCTACGTACCTAGATTTATGCCAAGTTAGACACAAAATGTAGTTTTTATGTAGCTTGTACTATTTCTTGTATTCTTTGAGAATATGATTGATTCTTTTTCCTTTTTATTGATTTTTTAAAATAAATTTGAGCTCCTAATTTATGTAATAAAGGTTTCTAAAAGGAGAATTTATTCATGAACAAAATTAAACCTTTAGAAAAACATGTCTTACTTAATCAATTAGATATATTTAATCAGTTGATTTTGTGAATCTTAAGTTCTAGAATATTAATTCTAGCACTAGCCCAAGAAAAACCAAGTGATTGGTCCCATCCTGTCAGCTAGTCATTTCTTCAAAATGGAGTATTCAGTATATACATCTCACTTTACAATACTAAAATAATGAACCCAATCGGTAAAGTAGCTTTATAAGAGGTACTTCACAGGGATACATCAATTTTCATTTAAAATTTCAATTACTTAACAATTTCTGGCTTTGGTCTTTCTATAAGACCAATTAACTTCAAAATAAATATCTTGCTCACTACAATTTCAAGTAAGACTTTTCAAATAATGAAAGTAAACCAAAAGGTTTTTGTAAACTTAGAGAACTAACAATATTTTCTTTAGCACCACCTACATTTGTTTCATTTTTAGTTTGCATTTTATTCCAAGTAATTCTTGCACTAAATAATCAGAAGCATGATGCATCTACTCAGTAGTCCTTCCGTAGGTACCTCTGAAGGCAAAGGGAATTAATACAGGTTTCTCCATCTGCCTTCTGTTTGCGTGAGATAACGTTAATACCCAATTTGTCTCTCAAAAGGCACAAGTCACATTTTGAACTTCATCAGAGTTTACCACAATATTGTTTAATGACACACTATGGAGAGGCCTCAAGGTACATTTTAAGGACAACACTAGATATCATGATGAGGATAATCTTCTGTGTAAACAAAGGCATTTATCTCTTTACTGATATGATAATGATATCTCAAATACTCACAAATAGAAGTCATTAACATATACTGCCATACTTTGCTTAATGATGGGGATACTTTCTGAAAAATGTGTCATTAGGCCATTTTGTCACTGTGAGAGCATCACAGAGTGCACTTACACAAACCTAGATGGTGTAGCCTACTACACGCCTGGGCATATGGTATAGTTTATATGTAGTCTACAAACCTGTACAGCATATTACTGTACTAAATACTTTAGGCAGTTGTAACACAATGGGGAAGTTGTGTATTTAAACATGTCTAAACATAGAAAAGGTAGTACAGTAAAAATACAGTAATATAATCTTATGGGACCACCATTGCATATGTGGCCTGTTGTTAACCTAAATGTCATTATGTGGTGCAAAACTATATGTGAATATTCCTCATTGACATATTCATTCTTAATATTTTGGTAAACTGGACTAGCAGTTGTTTATGCTATATGTGAACCAGGTAAGTTATATTATCCCCATTTTATAGATGAGGAAATAGTTTTAAAGAACTTAAAGCATTGCATTTGTTTAAGCCCTGTGTTATTCTCTTGTATTATTCCTCTGAACAAGAGAGAGGGAAATAAATATGAAAAAAGAAGAAATCAAAGGACAAATGCATAACAGTTCACTTTAGCCAATGAGTGGTTATATTCAGCTTTATGTTGGAAAAAGAGAAATCGCTTTATGTTTAAGAAAGAGCATGAGTGAAAACCGTGGAAAAGTAATAAGCAAGTCACTGGGGCTATGTATTGATCTCCTTCTTTCTCCTTTTGTAAATGAGTGTGAACACTGGTTATGGATTGTATTGACTATATATTAAAATGACAAATGGCCTTCACATTAGCTTGCACACAAGTCTCTTAACGAAACCCATTGTAACATGTCAGAAGCAACCTAAGAATTGAACTAGACATTGATGGACAAAACCTTCCACTGACCATTGAAAACAGGTAGATTCTCCCTGATTAAATTGATGCTTCTGACTTTAATGAGCTGCTATTGATTGGACATTTACTGCTACCATATATTATTATATTGCTGTTCACAGTGCCATACTTAAGAGGTTGTAAGCATTTCTGCTATAAATCCTTTGTTTAGAAGCTTGTAGCTCAAGCAAAAAATATGCTAGTGATGTGACATGTAGAGTCACTTTGACTGCAAATTATTTTCCACAATTAAAAATATACATATACATATATACCTATTTAGTAACTTCAATTTACTGTCAATAAGCAGAACAATGAAGGCCTGAACTAGTCTATAAATATGTATTATATGAATATGTAATAAAGAGTTCTTGTTGAAAAGAAGATTTAATATGATATGCTTTACTGAACTACCTTATAAGATCAAAAGAAACAGGCCTAAAAATAGTAAGTGGAGTAGATCGCTCAAGGTCAGGAGTTTGAGACCAGCCTGAGCAAGAGC
>NW_012151097.1:322020-337130 GCF_000956105.1 Propithecus coquereli
AGGCAGAAGGATCGCTTGAGCCCAGGAGTTTGAGGTTGTTGTGAGTTAGGCTGACGCCATGGCACTCTAGCCCGGGCAACAGAGCAAGACTCTGTCTCAAAAAAAAAAAAAATGGTAAGTGGAAAATGATACTTTTCCAGCTTCTCCTTGAGTTTAAATCATGGACTATGAATTCAGTATTTAAGCTAGTTTTATATACACCATTATTATTAAAATAGTAACAATATAAGACAAAGATCATTTTGAACTAATAAGCTAAAAAACTGACATCTGTCATTTTATTCTAAATAATTTTCTGAACCCTGAGAACATTTAAACATGTGCAAATATTTTTATTTTATTTAAAACATAAAGAGCTGACTTTGGAGTACATTTTTACTTGAAAAAAAATGTTACTATCTTTAATTTTTGACAGAAATAACCTTTTTCCATACCATGACACTTACAAATGTGATACTATTTTAAGCACCTAGTATATTATTTCTCTTGAGTAGGCACTTAAATATTTGCTGGATGCTTTACTGAATGGATGAATGAAAGGGATGAATGGATAAAAGTTATGAGAATCTTGATTTCATCTCTTCAGTTCTAATGAAATTGTGGATATTACTTTAATCAGAAAAGTATCAGTTTCTGTTTTTACTTTAAAACTTTAGTTCTGTATTTACCTCTCAAAAATAAATAAACTGTTTTAGACCACTTGAACCATTGATTATGGGCACAATTCCAGATATATTTTGGAGTTCTTGGCCAAGCAAGAACACATTGACATACTCTGGGACTGCTCTTATAGTGTTAGAGAATTTTAAGTGTCACCAAGAAACCAAAATAAACAAATAGCTGCTTTACACCAAATAGGTAAAGTCTAAACAAACGAAAGTCTGCTTATTGCTCAAAAAAGCATATTTTAGAAATTAATTAACCGTTAGACCATTCTGTGAGTATACTATGTATATTAATATGTTTTACATCATTGCTAAGTATTGCTAATATAGGTAGAAGTTTGATAAATCATATTGCATTAATAGCTACATAAATGCCATTATATACAAGAAACTTTTATTATTTATGATCTTTGGAAAAATACATCATCCAGATGTTAGATGTTTTCTGTTTTATGTTTCTCATTACCTGTGAAATCACTAATTATACAAATAGTATCCTATTTTATTTTTGATGGAATTAACTGAAGACACCATTTAAATGTGACTCTTTAGAATAAAACCCCAGACACAAAGGAGTTGGTTGATTCTGACAAAACTTCTCAATGTTTTTAAAGCATATAGGGATACATATTAATGTTACAATGCTTCTGTTAACTGATTTATGTGGTTTCCAATAACATCTTTCAGTTGACATATTTGCTATAATTTTAGTCCATTGAGATGCGGGAAGTGCATGGGTAGAGAGTATAACAATTTGTAATTATGCTGAATGACATCTACAATTTATAGACACACTAATTTGTAAAATTCGAAAAAAGGGGAAGAAACATATTCAGAGAATTCAACTCACGATCCTCATGGTCATGAAATGAACAAATGAAGGAGTTGGAGCAAAAATGAGAGGACCAGATTCTCTGCACATTAAAATCAATGGGAGCTTTATGGTAGAAGTATCTGAGGCAGATTGTTTCTCTCCCAGCCACAGCCTGGTTCACTGAGCTATGCAGCTGTGTAATTGCCACAAGTATTGAAGTTGGACTGAATATTTTTCCAGCTCTACCCACAGACAGAAAAGGTAGGCTGAATAAAAATAATCTTGACGAAGCATGTAAAGGCGTATCTCCATAATGATCTATTCAATTTTCAAATAAAAATATTTAGATATTTTAGGGTATTTTTTTCTCACAATGTGTGAGAAGTAATAGAAGGAAGAGTCATATTTATGCTAATTCCTAAGACTCTAAGAAAAAAATGTTTCCTCTCCATCATTTTGTAGATTATGAGAAAACTGGTTAGGTCTTCAACTTGCAATGACACTCTACAGCCCATTGCAGTTTCTTTTGCTTTGTCTTTCTCAATAGTTTATGGAGAGCTCATTATATATCAGTTAACTCTATTATCCTCAGTTTTCTTTTGGGGGGTTTAAATCTCATTTGAACACTATTACTAAGAGAAAAGGTAATGATGGGAGGGGAAAAGAAAAAGAATGAAAAGAAAAGCAGGGCCAAGAAAGGAGAAAATGAGAGAACAATAACACTGAAGAGGAATAAGAAAAAAGAAAATAGATCATGTGCAGCTATCTACTTCTAATGTGCACAAAAGAAAATTATCTTCATTAATTCTCTGCTGTCTGTACTTCCTTAGAGCTCTCAACTACCAATTCAATGTTCTGCTGCTCCTAGGATTTACACGATTTTCTACACTTATATGTAACTCAGGTTTAGAATTTGACCTGTCATCCCAAAGAGGGCTAATTTTAAAAGTCAGTTCATTCCGAATTAAGCACAAACTTCGAAACCATGAGAAGACTACAGGTCTGTATGGAGTGTCGTGTTATTGTATCTTCTCTCTCAGAGATCTGAGCTATTAGCTAACCCATCATCTTTCTTGTTTATAGTCAAGTATAATGTGTATATTTTCTGACCTTCAACCATGCTTTGCACACAACACTCCCACCCTAAAAGCATTTCTATAGAAACAAAAAAGAATGAGGAAAATACTTATCACTTACATTGTTCTAGGGCTTTTATTTTCACCAGTTGCTTAAAATAGACATGCTTGTAGTAGGAAACAGTTCCTCTAAGGTATAATGAGGTACAAAATGTACTGTTCACGAAAAATTGATATTCACAAACCTTTTTACTATATCATAACACAATTCATCCTTTATTAGAAGTGCAAACTAAGATGTGGACATTTTCCTCCAACTGTGAGCTAACACTTTGCAAAGACGGATCTGGAGAAAGCAAACTGTTTTATGACTGTGTCAATGTGTGGAAACATTTGAAAAGGTGCCTACATAAGAACAGTTTTGGAGAAAATCCTTGGTCATCCAGAACCTCAGCTTCATTGCTTTTTAATAAAATGAAATGGGGGAAGAAAATATAGACATTCACCTTCCAATCTCATGAAGTCTTATTTTGTTCTAAGTCTCCAATTCTGGAATCTAGAATTAAGGATGAACATCAATGTAAAGAAGAAAAGCAAGACTTTAGAGTATGCCAGTTGAAGAACGCAGGAAGAATTCTCTAGCTAAAAGCAGAGACTAATGAGTTCATTAGCAGCAGCTGCATTTACACATCAAGTAACTTTCAGTCAACAGATGAGCCTTGGTCCTTCTAAATTGCATAGCGTAGCAGTTAAAAGCAAAAACTGTAGAGCAGGGTTTCTGAACCTCAGCCCTATTGACATTTTGAAGCAAATAATTACTTGCTGTGGAAGCAGAGGAGTGAAGGGGTGTCCTGTGCATTGCAGGAAATTTAGCCAGATCCCTGGCCTCTACCAACTAGATGCCAGCCACACTGTTCCTCCCAGAGTCATGTCAATCTAAAACGTCTCCAGACTCTGACAAATAACCCTGGGGGACAAAAATGCTCTGACTTCCTTGGAAAACCACTGCTTTAGAGTAAGATTGACCTAATTTCTGATTTGCCCCATTCTTTATAGAAACAATGTACATAATAATTGCACTAACTTGATAGAGTTGTAAATATCAAAATATTAGAGCGCTCAGAACATTTTCTGGCACATAGTGTGTGGGAAAAAGGTGTCATTATTGTTATCATGGACAGAAATGTATGAATGACAATTGCTTTAAGATGGAGTGGCCATCCTTTGGCTGTCACCACCATTTGGACACAAGATGAGTTGACATCACTTGTGTTTATATTTATTTTCAAGATCTTTACAGTTCAATCTTTACATATTGATCCAATTCATTTTCCCTTTTCAATAATATTAAAATGATTTCCTTCTTTACCTGTAAAAATTAATAAGCCAGAAACTGCAACGGGAATGTGTAGTCTGAAGCTTTTGGTGTGATATCCAACGAGTCTTTACCAAAGCCAATGTCAAGGAGATTTTTCCCTGTATTTTCTTCTAGGAGTTTAATGGTTTCCAGTCTTATGTTTAAGTTCTTTTATCCGTTTTGAGTTTATTTTTGTGTGTGGTATAAGATAAGGACCCAATCTCTCTCCTCCCTCTCTCATTTTATTTATTTATTTTTTTGCATATATAAATCCAGTTTTTCCAGCACCATTTATTAAAGATGCTATCCTTTCCTATCCTTTCCCCATTGTATCTTTTTAGTGACCTTGTCAAAAACTAGTTGACCATTTATTGTTGGACTATTTCTGGGCTTTCTATTCTGTCCCACTACTTCATGGATTTATTTCTTTTTTTTTTTTTTCAGAATTGCTTGGCTACACAGGGGCTTTTTATGGTTTCATACAATTTTTAGGATTGTTTTTTCTATTTCTATAAAGAATTCCACTGGGATTTTGATAAGGATTGCATTGAATCTATATATTGCTTTACATATTATGAACATTCTAGCCATATTAATTCTTTCTATTCATAAGCGTGGAATATCTTTCCATTTATTTGTGTCCTCTTCAATTTCTTTCATCAATGTCTTATAGTTTTCAGTGAATAGGTTGTTCACCTCTTTTGTTAAATACTTTCCTAAATTATGTTATTGTATATGGGATTTTTTAAAATTTCTTTTCCAGCTAGGTTATTATTTGTGTAAAGAAATGCCATGGATTTTTGTATGTTGATTTTATATCCTGCAACTTTACCGAACAGTTTTTTGGTGGAGTTCTGTGGGGTTTTTTACATATAGGGTCATGTTATCTGCAACTAGAGATAATTTATTTCTTCCTATCTGATTTACTTACCTTTTACTTACCTTTTATTTCTTTTTCTTTTCTTTCTTTCTTTCTTCTTTTCTTTTTTTTTTTTTTTTTTTTTTTGACGGGGTTGCTCTCTATTGTCTGGGATAGAGTACCATATCATCGTCATAGCTCACTGCGACCTCAAACTTCTGGGCTCAAGTGATCCTTCTACCTTAGCCTCTCAAGTTGCTGGGACTACAGGAATGTACCACCATGCCTGGCCAATTTTTCAATTTTTTCATTTTTTTGTAGCGACGGGGTCTCACTCTTCCTCAGACTGGTCTTGAACTCCTGACCTCAAGCCATCCTCCCATCTTAGCCTCCCAAAGTACTAGGATTACAGGCATGAGCCACTGTGCCCAGCTCTTTTTCTTTTCTAGTTGCTCTTGATAGTACTTTTAGTACTATGTTGAATAGAAGCGGTGAGAGTGGGCATCCATGCCTTGTACCAGATCACAGAGGAAAAGCTTTCAGCTTCTTCCCATTGATTGTGATGTTATCTGTGGGTTTCTCATAATTGATTTTTAGTGTGTTGAGGAACTTTCCTTCTGTACTTACACTGTTAAGCATTTTTATCCAGAAAGGATGTTAAATTTTGTTGAATACTTTTTCTGCGGCAATTGATAGGATCATGGAGTTTTGTTTTTCAATCTGTTAATTGTGCCACATTTACTGATTTGCACATGTAAAAGCCTTATGTTCCAGGCTTCAGGGCTAAGAGAAAAAAAAAAAGAAAAAAGTAGCCTTGTGTGCCAGGGAAAATCCCTCTTGTTTATGATGTGTAATCTTTTTGATGTGTTGTTGAATTTGATTTGCTAATATTTTACTGAGAATATTTGCATCGGTGTTCATCAGAGATATTTGGCCTACAGTTTTATTTTCTTGTTGTGTCTTTGTCTGGCTTAGGTATCAAGGTGGTGCTGGTGTGAGAAAGTATTCCCTCCAACTCTGTTTTTTGGAAGAGTTAAAGAAGTATTGGTAATAAATTTCCTTTGAAAGTTGGGTAGTATTAAGCTGTAAAGCCATCTGGTCTTGGGTTTTTCTTTGTCGGGAAGTTTTAAATTATTACTTTAATCTCTTTGTTTGTTAATGATCTGTTCAGACTTTCTATTTCTTCCTGATTCAACCTGGTTAGGTTGTAATTTTTTAGGAATTTATCCATTCTCTCGAGGTTATCAAATTTGTTCACATATAATTGCTCATAATAGTCCTTTATGATCTTTTATTTTTGAGGTGTCTATTGTACTGTCTTTACTTCCATTTCTGATTTTATATAATTGATTTTTATCTCTTTTTTTTTAATTAGTCTAGCTAGGAGTTTGTCAATTTCATTCATTTTTTTTCAAAAACCAACCTTAATTTTATTTATTTTTTCTATTTGTTTCTCTTTTTGATTTATGCTTGTTCTGATCTTTATTATTTTCTTTCTTCCACTAACTTTGAGTTTAGTGGGTTCTTTATTTTCTAATTTCTTGAGATGTAATGTTAAGCTAATTATTTGGGGTCTCTCTTCTTTTTACCATATTTATTGCTATAAACATCACTCATACAAATGCTATTGCTGTATCCCATAAGTTTTGGTATGTTGCATTTTTATTGTCATTTGTCTTAAGATGTAAGATATTTTTTAATTTCCTTTTTGATGTCTTTTTTGACACATTGGTTGTTCAGAAACATGTTAATTCCCACGTTATAAATTTTCCAAAATTCCTCCTGTTATTGATTTCCAGTTTTATACCACTGTAGTCAGAAATAATACTTGATATGATTTAGATCTCCCTAAATTTGTCAAGACTTGTTTCATGGACTACTGTATGGTCTATCCTGGAAAATGTTTCATGTATACTAGAGAAGAATGTGTATTCTACTGCTGCCGTTGTATGAAATCCTCTGTATATATCTGTTAGGTCCCTCTATTTCTCCTTTCATGTTTATTAATTATTTTTTATGACAAAATCTCCCTATCTTGCTCAAGCTGGAGTGCAGTGGCTATTCACAGACATGATCATAGTGCACTATAGCCTTGAACTTCTGGGTTCATGTAATACTCTTGCTCCTGCATAGCTGGGAGTACAAGCATGTGCCCCCACACATCGTTCCATTAATGTTTGCTTTATATATTTAGGTGCTCCATTGTTGGGTGCATATATATTTACAATTGTTATGTCCTCTTAATGAATCAAGCCCTCTATCACTAAATGATGACCTACATTGTCTCTCTTGACAGTCTTTGAGTTAAACTCTATTTTACCTAAGTATAGCTAGCTCTGCTGTCTTTTGGTAACCTTTTGAATGACATATCTTCTTCCATCCCTTCACCTTCAGCTTATGTGTGTCCTTAAGGCTAAAGTGAGTCTTTTGTAGGCAGCAACATAATTAGATATTGGTTTTTTTATAATCCATTCAGCCACTCTATATCTTTTGATTGGAGAATTTTATCCATTTACATTTAAAGTAATTATTGATAGATAAGGACTTACTACTGCCATTTTGTTAATTGTTTCTTGTTGCTTTGTAGATCCTTAGATCCTTGCCAGCTTTCTTGTTTATCTTTGTCATTTGCTTATTTTCTGTAGTGCTAAATTTGGATTCCATTCTCTTTATCATTTTTGTATCTGCTATAGTTTTTTGCTTTGTGGTTACAATGAGGCTTACATAAAGCATCTAATAGTTATAATGACTATCTTATACTCATAACTTCAGTCACCTACAAAAACTCTAGACCCTCCTCCCACACAAATTATATTTTTGATGTCATAATTTACATATTTTTATATTATGTATCTCTCAACAATTTATTGTCACTATCATTACTTTTTACTGTTTTGACTTTAAATCTTCATACTAGAGATATATATGATTAACAGAGCATCATAACAGTATTAGAGTATTCTGAATTGGACTGTATATTTATCTTTACTAGTAAATTTTATACTTTTATATGTTTTCAAGTTAGTAATTAGTTTCTTTTTATTTCCACTTGAAGAACTCCCTTAAACATTTCTTATACAGCAAATTTAATGGTAATGAATTTCCTCAATTTTTTATGTCTGAGAAAGACTTTATTTCTCCATTCCTAAAAGACAGATTTACTATGTATAGCATTTTTTGTGGGAAGTTTTTGTCTCTCAGCACTTAGAATATATCTATCCATTCTCTTCTGTAAAGTTTCTGCTGAGAAATCTGCTGTTTGTCTAACAGAGATATCATTATATGTGGTGTAACAATTTTGTTGCTCTTAAAATTCTCTCTTTGTCTTTAACTATTGACAGTTTAATTACAATGTGTCCCAGAGAGGACCTCTTTGGGTTGAATCTATTTGGGAACTTTTCAGCTTCAGGGATCTAGATGTCCATATCTCTTCCAAGACTTTGGAAGTTTTCAGCAATTATTTCATTAAATAAGCTTTCCATCTCTATCTTTGTCTCTTTCTCTGAAACTCCCATAATGCAAATGTTTGTTCATTTCATACTGTTTATAAGTTCCATAGGCTTTCACTTTTTGTCTTTTTTTTTTTCTTCCTCTTTTTTTGCCTCTGGTAATTTCAAAAGACCACTCTTTAAGTACAGAGATTCTTTCTTCTGTGTGATCTAGTCTGTCCTTGATGTTCTTTATTGTATTTTTTATTTAATTCATTAAACTCTTCAGCTCCAAAATTTCTGTTTGTTTCTTTTTCATATCTATATCTTTATTGAATTTTTCATTTAGATCATAAATTACTTTTCTGATTTTGTTGATTTTCTATCTATATTCTCTAGTCTATCACTGAGTTTCCTTAAAATTATTGTTTTGAATTCCTTTTTAAGCTATTTGTAAGTTTCTTCTCCTTTAGGGTCGGTTACCGGAGAATTATTATGTTCCTATGGTGGTATCATGATTCCTTACTTTTTCGTGTTTGTTGTGTCCCTGAATTGATGTCTATGCATTTGGTGAAACAATTATCTCTTCCATACTTCACAGTATGGTATTCATAGCTGAAGACTTTTATTTGAAGATGAGTCTTAGTGTACTAATTGGGAAGAGTGTGGTGGCTTTGATTTTGAGTGGGTATTGGTGGTGTTGCCTTCATGCAGTTTCTTCACCTGCAACCAATATCAGCATTACTGTGGAGGGATCAGTAGCCTAGACGGTAGGAGCTTGTGGCAGTGGTAACATAGGTTGTTAGAGTCCTCAGCGGTAAGGGCTTTGGGGTTCTCCTGTTCTCATTTTCTCCACAATGTGGAGTCTTAACTAAGAGGATCCGTCTTTATGTCAGGTCTGACATAACCCACAAGCAGCTGCAGCAGCACTGGGTTCCAGGACACAGATGCTCAGAGCATCTCTGGTCCTGTGCTCAGGGTCTCATGAACCTACCATGGTACCTGGGTCTTTGGGTGTAGGTTCCCTCTCTGAAGCAGGATTGGATGTAGATTGTCCAAAAAGCCAAGGCCTGTGAAGGTTTGGGCCCTGGGAGCAGGGTACAGCTGAAATTTGGGAATAGGAACTAATAGAGCACAGTGGCAACTCAGGTCCCACATGATAAGGCACTTCATAGTGTTGACTCTGGACCCTGATATGGTGGGACATGACAGTACCCCAGATTCTGTGAGGTCAGCTTCGGTGGCAGCAAGGACCCTGGACTAGTGGAGCAGAGCTGTTTCTTGGGCCCTGGGAGACAGGGAGCAGCACACTAATGACTCCACTCACTGGGGAAGGGGGTATCTCAGCAGCTCAGAATGTCAGGGGCTAGCCAAGCTCCAAGAAAGCAGGGTACTAGAGTTGTTTTGCCTGTAGGGTAGAATGTCACAGCTCAGCCACTGTTCTGTTACCCTGGGACACAGGGTACCACATCAGTTCAGCCTTGGGGTGTGTGGCTACTCAGCTCGGCGAAGACACCAATTCTCCAGGAGGCAGGGTGCTGCAAGGTGCAGAAATGACTGGGAGGGGTAGATAGACCAGCTCTGTAACAGATTGGCCCCGTCGGGTAGTATATCGCAGCGGCTTAGCTCAGGGATGGCAGGCCACTAGGTGGGGCTGATTCAACAACAGCAAAGCTTCAGGAATGGAAGGGTGCCATGGCAACTTGCACCTAGAACAGAACGCTCTCCCATAGTGATTCTGTATTCAAGGTGGTACATATCAGTAGCTGCATAGGTAACAGGGAATGGGGTACAACATCAGCTCCTTCTCCAGGGTAACAGCTGTGTGGATTCCAGGAAGCTCCTCAACTGAGTTTAGTGCCTATGAAGACTACAGGAGTCCCCAATGGTGAGGACTGTAGGTGGCCAAGGTGGTGATGGGGGATGCTGGGGTCCACTTGTTTACCTTTTTCCCACAGGGAGAAGTCACTCCTGGTTCTGAGCTGATCCCAACTAGGGGATGGGGTTGTGGAGGCGGGGTGTTTCTTTCTGTTCTCTATGTGGCCATCCTAAGTGTCTGTCTTTTGCAGGGTTTTGCTACCCCTTTGATGTACTCCAGTGCTCTCCTTTATTTATTTTCATCAAAAGGCAATTGTTCATTCATTGTTTTGGCTGGGGACAATTGCTAGGGATTTTAATTTGATGATGTCATTCTCCCCAAATTGTTTAATTTTAGGTAGAAAGGATGAAAGTCTTAAATTTATAGCGTTACAATGCATGAGGTAATTTCATTTGTTTATTTGCAAGCAAAAGAATAGGAAATTTGAATTTAACTTGTTAAGAATGAGGCCACAACACTTTGTGAAATTTAATTGCAATAATAGCTCTGTGATCCTGGCAAAATTATCAAGCTCTTTACCTAGATTTTTTTAGAGGTCTTTTTTTTTCAATTTCAGATTTCTTCAGAGGGTTTGTTTAGTGGCTGAGAAAGGACTTTATCAGAATGAGACACGATGGGAAAGTTGGCGATTTTGTTGACGTCAGTGTGGAATAGCCTGATTAGATTAATAACCTGCCATGTAGAACTCACTGCATAGGTATTTTCCCCATGGTGTTCTTATTGATTCTGGGCCAGATGCATGTTGCAGACAGGCTGATGAATTTAAGAACAGATCCATGGCTGCTTAATGTATCCTTGAAAACAGCTTTCAAAAGTCATTAGGCCTGCAAAATGATAGGGTCTGCACCCTTGAGACATCACTCTACAGACAAATAGATTTCAGTTTGCATTTTTTTTCTTAATTCATTTCAAGTTTGTATGGAATTCATTAGGCCAATAAAAGTTTTGTTCTATTGAAAAGAATTCTAAACCTGAAGCCAAAAGCTATATTTGAAATGCAATTTTGACACTTTACAGGTGTGAAACTAGGTGGGTGACATATGTATTGGGCCTCAGTTTCCTCCATTGCAGGAATTGGTTTAGACCAGTGATTTTCAACGTATGCACCCAAGACCAGCAGCATCAGCATCACCTGGGAACTTGTTAGATATGCAAACTCTCAATAGGCACAGTGGCTCACACTTGTAATTTCAGCACTGTGGGAAGCTGAGGCAGGAGGATGATTTGAAGCCAGGAGTTGGAGCCCAGCCTGGGCAATATAGTGAGTTCCAGATCTCTACAAATTTTTTTTTAATTTAGCCAGATGTGGTGGCACACACTGTAGTCCTAGATACTTGGGAGACTGAGGTGGGAGAATCGCTTGAGCCCAGGAGTCTGAGGCTGCCATGAGCTATGCTTGATTGGGCCACTGCACTCCAGCCTAGGAGACAAAGTGAAACTCTGTCTCTGAAAAATAAGATAGAGAGAGAGAGAGAGAGAGAGAAACAATTAATTCTCGGGTACACATCAGGCATTCTGAAACTGCAACTCTGGGTATATGACCAAGACATCTGTGATTCACACTCTAGGTCATTCTGATCCAGGGTAAAGTTTGAGAACCACTGCAGTAGTTCAGAAAATGTTTCCTTTAAAGGACTATTTAGTAATATTTTAGGCTGTATGGGCCAAGAAGTAAAATCAAGGCTATTATGTAAGTAATTATTAATGTTTAGAAAGAGAAAAAAATAAATTTTATGGACATAATTGAAATACAGTAATAAAGAAAAAAAAATTTTCTAATACAGGTCACTAATGAGAAGAATGGAAACTTTTTTAAGGGGAGATACTAATTTGCTAAGTTGGAACTCAAAGTTAATGTTCCCTATCATTAAATGTCTTGTATATATTCCTCTGTAAAAGTCATTCTTAGCTTATGGGCCATATAAATTGGTAGTATGTTGAATATGGCCTGGAGGTCACAGTTTGCCATCCCTTATGTAAAGGATATCTAAAGTCCTTTTCTAACCTTTTATGAGCCTACCTGCACCAATGGTGATGTTCCTTAGACACCTCTGCCTTTTTCTCCTCTTTAGGTATTAATAATATAAAATTAAGAAACCAAATTACAAGTCCTAGCACTCCATCCTTAACCTAAACCTATCCACCCACACCACCCACTATATGTAGATCTTTCATGAAAACTGAACAAAAAGTGGCTGAACAAGATATAAAGTACACAATGAGTTCTTGAATGCCTGCGCCAATTTTTTCAAAGTAAAGCCAAATGCAAATAATGGTTTTATGGATAGATTTTAGATATGATGTAGTATCTATCAGTAATATCCTTCATGATTTCTTTATTTATTGTCTGTTGGGGGAATGACTTAAAAACTCAACAGTATTTCAGAGATTAACTGAACTACAGCATATCAAAGTCATGAGTTATTATAAAAAAGATAGAAGCAAGAACTTACTATCCTAAGCAATTAGCTCTTATCAGATTCTGAATAAGATATATTGGTCAGACTCTCTTTTTTCCATCCAGGTGGGAATACTCGAAATGGATATCTTTTTAAAATCAAAGCTTCCATCTTAAGTAAAAAGAGAGAGAGAGAGAGAGCACAAATTAGTTGAATCAATTCATTTGTGTTTTGCCAGAAGCTTGCCTTATGCAATTAATTCAATTGACTAGTTTCTCTATACATTCATTAGGGCATTGGTGGGGATATGACTATTCAGTTTTAAACATCACTTGGGCTCCATTCTCTAATTCCCTTGTCTCAGAACTACTGCAATGTCTCTAGTTCCATGCTAGGTGGAAGAAGAGTCCAGTATTCTCTCAAAAGTGTGCAAATAATATAATTAACCACCCCACTCTAATGCCGAGCATATCTCTTGTGGGCATTGTGCACTTGTGCATCTGGTCAAAAACTAAGTCAAACTCTTTGGCATGAGGGGGGAGATTGGCTATGTGGAAGAAGAAAGGAATAGAACACTTTTTCTGTTCACGAAGTAAAGTCAGAAAAATATCCCTTCTTGCATGGGTGCAAAACTAGCTCCTTTCACTGTCTTTTGATATTTGCATTTGGACATTGCAGAAAAATTTCCAAGACTTGATAACTTCCCATCACATCTCAATCACTGGTATTTCTACTCACAAAAGGGTAAAACTTCACATCCCTGCAGTTTCTATTGGTTATACCAATATATAGACAGGTTTACTCTTTATTATTTGTTTTTCATTTTCTAATAAGGTTAAATATATACACAATAGAATACATAAAGTGTACTCAAGTGTACCTTTCAAAGAATTTTTATGTATACACTTTTGTGTAACTACTCACCCAGGTCACAAGAGAGAACATTTCCGACACTCCTCTTAGTCAGTGCCCAACCCAGAGATAAACATTATTCTGACTCTATCACCATTGATTAAATTTGCCCATCATTAAATTTTATGGATTACTTAGCCTTTTGTGTGTGCCTTTTTGCTCGAAATTATGCTTCTGACTAGATTTGTTCTTAAGTGATATATGTAGAAACTAGCCACAATTTGGGGTCCACAATGTGTAAACCCAGGTCATTCATCTCCCTAGGCAATATGGGAAACCCCTCAATATAGATAAATGAATGCTAATAAAATGCATTAGCTAAATATAAATAATGAATACTGTATTTCTTTTCTGTTATCTAACATAATTGCAATTTTTATACATAGAATTTCAAGACCAAATATTATTGTTCCACTCACACACAGATTAAAAAATGAATTGTAAGTTTTCCATGTTTTGGGGATTATTGATATCCTGTAGATTTTAAAACCCACCTAAGAGTCCACAGTGATGAATTGCTTTACTTTAAGCAAATTTATAATTTTCATCTACTTTACTTCACACTTTATGAGCCTAATTTTTCAGGGTTCATTAATTCACTTTCCCCTGGTGGCTGTTATATATTGTTTGGATTTCCATTTATGTCATTTTTGTCCTCTAATCTATACTATGCTTCTTTGAAATTCTTGGTTCTTATTTAACTCATTTCTCACATTTTTAAACCATTATCTATGCACAATATTAATTTCATTTGCCTTCTCTGGGTTCAAGGACAACAATTAATTGTTCCTCTTATTTGATTTATCTAATATTTTTAAAACAAAATAAAACAAAACAAGAAATCTTTCCCCATCACCAGTTTCTCCCAACCACCCCTTCATTTCTGTTATTTGCACCATCATCCTGCCAATTCCTGAAGCTGGCCAGTGGGAGTTCTTTGACTCTCTTTCCACTGTCTTCCCACTGCTGCTCATAATTCATTTTCTCATCACCAGAGCCCTGATTGCACTGATGATCTAATATGCCTGCCTGGTCCACCCTCTCCCAGCTGCAATTCATCTCCTATATGCTCCCTAAACCTCTGATGGCATTAGGAGAGTCATCTGCTGAACAACTTAAATCAGTATTTCTCCAATGTCAAGAATGTGTGAGTCCATTTTAAAGGAAAAAAATATCCCATACATCATCAGTGTCAACTTAAATTAGTTTTATTATAGCATAATATAAATAAGTGCTAGCATAAGCCTATTTATAAAATCCTTCTTCTTACAGATCGTGTATAACTATAAAATAAAATAGATATAATTAATACTAATGATATAACGAAACTAATACAACTGAAATGAATAAGATGAATAAAAATAAATTCCCACCCACTATGTGAATATCGTGCTAATTGCTACTCTTCGTACATTGGAAACCTTAAGAAAAGTGTTGGGAAGATTGCATCATTTCATGAAACGCAGTATTATGGCAGGACTATAAATAATGCTGTGTTCTTTGAGATGATGCAATCCTCCCAACACTTTCCTCTATTCAAAATATTTCAAAAAAATTCATGTCTTCTATGTGCTACAATGTCATTTACCTTCACAAGTTTTGTTTTTTTTTTTTTCTTTCAGCCTATTATGGGGGTACAGATGTTTAGGTTACGTATATTGCCCTTGCCTTCCCCCTCCCCCCAAAGTCCGAGTTTCAAGCGTGTCCCTCCCTTGGATGGT
>NW_012151097.1:337612-347423 GCF_000956105.1 Propithecus coquereli
CATCCACGCCAACATTTATTGTTTTGGGACTTTTTGATAAAGGCCAGTCTCACTGGAGATAAGTGATATCTCATTGTGGTTTTGATTTACATTTCCCTCATGATTAGAGATGTTGAGCCCTTCACAAGTTTTAAACGCATCATTTATCTCTTAAGTCAACCTGGAGTTTTTTGTTGGTGCTTATTTTTATTTTTTTATTTGCTCATGAGTTCACTAAAATCAGTGTTACCTGATTACCATGCAATGAATGATAAACACAAAACAAATGAAATAATTCTGCAGTTTGCAGATAGGAAGCTGGCATCCAGACGCCATAGAATATCTTTACATTACATTTTATATTAATAGGTTATTATTTAGATAAAAACCCAAAATGTGATACATCTAAAAATGCTTCACAGGACCTAAACTTAAATACATTGAGTTAAAATGATACTATACTCACTATTCATTCATACCCAAATAATCAAGTAGACATTGTTTTCTTTACATGAGTGTGTATGTATCCTACCTCATTAATTAGATTTTAATTTCCTTAAAGGCAGAAGCATAGCTTAAATTCCTTTGTGCATTCATACCCTTGCACAAGACTTTATACATATTAATCTTCACTAAAAGTTCTCATCAATTGATTACTGAGTTAATGAATGCTTGTTTGTTTCCCTGTTTTCTGCCTTTTCCTATAGTCACATTGATTCCCTAATAGCTCACTTCCTTCCTTACCCCAAAACCTCTCCACCTTGACAAATGCACCATGAACATGCTCACATCCAATACTTTATTCATGACACTTTTTCCGTTTAAAATAACTTCTCTGCTAACTGTATTACTATATCCTGTATTTCTTAGCTAACCTTTTTCATATCTTCTGTTTCTTTGCTAAGACTTTCTATTTTTTACATTTTCCCCACGCAGGTTCATAATTGCTATTTGAAGCATTTTTATGATGGCTGCTCTAAAACCTTTGCTAACATTTTTGTCATCTTGATGTTGGCATCAATTGATTGTCTTTTAATCATTAAGTTGCACATCTTCCTGGTTCTCAGTTTGAGTAGACAGTAGAAGTTGGGACATTTTGGGAATTATGCGTAGGCAACTGTAGATATTATTTTGACCATCTATTGTAGCTGGTTTCCACAGACTCCATTCCTGCAGGGTGAGTGAGTGCACCGCCTCATGACTGTTAGGTGTGGATAAAAGTCCAGGATTCCCCACTTGGCCTCTGTTGACATTCATGGGGAAGGTGTTCTTCATTACTTCTGGTGGGGCTGGGAATTCTAGTTCCCCATGTGGCATACCTCCAATAACACCAAGAGATTGGAGGTGTCCTCACCACCAGTGGGTGGTGGCAAAAGTCCTGACTCTCCACCAGGTTTCTTTTGCACTACCCTAGTGGGGAGAGGGAGAAATGCCTCAATACTGCTAGGTGGGTGTGGAAGTCCTGACTCTCCCCAAGGTCTCCTGACACAACAGAGTGGGACCTCATTATAGCCTGGTGGGGAGAAAAATATGTCTCTCTGCCCACCTTGTCTGACACCACCCTGATGTGGAGATTGAGGCGCTTCCTTACTGCCTGGCAGGGGTGGAAGTCTCAGCTTACCACTTGGCTTTGGGTGTTACTCACACCACCCATCTTAAGAAATAACATCTAAATTTTTGGTTTACTCTATTTTTCAAAAGATCTTCCTTTCTTGTCCTGTTGTTCTGAAGAATTAATTATTCACAAACGCACCTCTAAACGGTACTTTTTCAGTGCTTATTCAACTGCCTTTATCTCATCCAACTGCACTCATGCTTTAGATCTCATCAAATCCCATGCCTAGAAACACCTCCTATATTTCTTAAAATTCCTAAGCTTCAGCCTCTCTCCTGAAGTCCAAACTCACATATACAACAGCTCACCTGACATCTCTGCTTTGATATCTAATAGGCACATAAAATTTGATTCTACCCCACCTCTGCTAATGCCCTAAAATCTGTTTCTCTCCCAATTTCCACACTCAAAAAACAACTTTATTCTTCCAGATGCTCATGTCCAAAACAACAAATTCCCTTTTTTCTCTCAAAAACTGAATTAACCCAACAGAAAATCCTGTAGGCTCAAATTTCAGGATATATTCATAACCACTTTTAAAGATTTCCACCACTACCATTCTCATCTAAGTCACCATTATTTCTCATCTAGGCCACCACAATAGGCTCCTGGATTCCTGTTTCCAACCTTGTTTCAAATTCCCAGAGTCTATTCCCACAAGTGCTAGAGTGATTCTTTTATGATGGAAACCATGTCATAATTCTCTACTCAGAAATTTCCAATATCACCTCATTTTATTCACAGTAATGTATTAACAGAAAGTCCTGCCTCAGCTCCTACTATTTTCCATCTTACTGTCATTGTTCTACCCCATTGGCCTTCCTGCAGCCCTACAACCAGGACAAGCACTCTCTAACCACAGGGCCTTTGCACTTACTGCTCTGTAAATGGAGAAAGTTTTTGTCCAAGATATCCTTATATTATTTTTTATTCGATGCTCAAATGTCGCCTAATCTGAGAGGACTTCTTTGATTACTAGCCCATTTTAGTATTCTCCCAATGTTATTTTCTAACTCATTCACTCTATTTCACTTTTCTTTATAGCTCTCATCACCCCCTGCCATATAGAAGTTTGTTTATTCATTGATTTCTGACTTTCTCCATGGAAAGTGAGCTCCATGAGAATGGGGGCTTTCTTTTGTTCTCTGCTGCATTTCCAATTCCTAAAGAGTTAGTAGCACACAATAGGTGCTCCATAAATATTTGTCAATTAATTTAATTCAAAAATATTTCTTATTACAGTTAAGAATTTTTTTTCTGGTTGATGTATCCCCTGAAAAAATATAGGTCAGGTCAAATCAAAGACATCTATTTAGCATACAATGTTTCATCTCTTATTTTGGGTACTTTCTTTTTCTCCTCAAGGAAGCATGTAAATAAAGTAGTACCAAAATATAGTAAGAAAAACTAATAATAGTATTTAATAATTCTTGTAAAAGTCAGTTCATTCAGAACCTGGTATGATTGTATTCCTGTCCCGACCCACGGGGTAGTCAACGCGGACCCTGGAGGAGGGAGTGGGAATTGGGAGAGGCAGGAGACACAAGAAATGGAGACAAGACAGGAGTCTGATCAAGTCTCGTTTATTGGCAGTAGGGCAGAGGCTTAAGTAAGGCAGAAAGAGGAGGTAACAGTAAAGGGGCGGTGCTTTCCGAGGCTCTGGCTTTCCAGCCAAAGGATTTCTATATAAGGAAACCCTCAGGGGCTTTCAAGGGCTACATAGTCATAATGGGTAAATAGAAACTTACAAGCTCTTTCGCAGGCTTTTGCAAATGCGTGGGCTTCGTTGGCCATTTTAGTTAAGCGGGCCAATCCACATGGCTCGCAGCCATCTTGGATAAGCAGCTGCCGGGCCTCATGGCTCCGGACAATTCCTTTCTAGTAATTGAAATTTCATCTTCTTTTAAATAAATTGTTAGAAATAGAGATCCTCTATTGTAATACTCTTTCTGATAACAGTTATAGAAAAGCAATGGAAAAAAGTCATGTATTTCTAGAATTTAGGATAATATATTACTTATGCATGAAATCTACATTCTCTTTAATACACAGTATTACCTTATGTGTTTTAATGGTAAGATTTACTTCCTACGCTCATTTCCATTTTATTGCAAAGCAATAATCTCATAATGGCAGGTAGAGGCACTACTCTAGAAGCTGCTAGAACTTGAGAAATGAGCTGTTTTCCCCTAAATTAATTTGTAATCTTTCTGAGAATTTTTGTTTGTTGAACATGACTGAAGTTTATTTCTAAAGTTAGAGTTCACGCTCCTAATGATGAATTCTGAAAAATAATTGGGCACCTGAAAAAAGGATTTGTTCTACTAAAATTTTCAGATGTACCCAATGATTATCCACATCTTTGGTTGTTAGAATAAAATTCACCAAGTGACTTAAATAAAATCAACAAATATCATTTTACAGATAAAAAATATAAAGTATCTTCAAAACTGATAAATGTCTTTAACTATAGTGTTAAGCCTTCCAATTCTCTTGAGAAAATTGCTATGATCTACGAACTAGTTTTCTTGCCACCAGCCTGTATAATCACCTTCCAAACCATCATCTATTCTCCTTTTACAAGGGTGTTTCTTGATCTCCAGTTTCATCTGTTGAAAATGTTCCAATGGCTTTTAAATGCCTAAGGAAGAAAAATCCCACATTTTTCACATGTAAAACAAAGCCCTTCAAAGCCTTTCACAGGTTAACCTCACTCAACTTTTCCCAGCCCTGACTTTGCTTCCTGATCTTGCAGGTACAGCATTATAGATCTAACCGACAACCCACACTTTACAAGTATCTCACACCTTTACCAGGAGCAACTTTCCTTCTCGCCTAACTGGTAATGTTCTGTACATTTTTCAAGGCTGATTTAAATAGCATCACTTCCTGCACTGAGGAAGCATTGACAATTTTTTCAGGTTCCTGACATTGCTTAGGTGTGAGTGAGTAATCTGTAGTGGGAGAATTCATAGTTCTTGCCCTCCTGGGGCTTCCAGGCTAGGAAGCCTTCCCTGCCCACTCCCCTTGGAACTCCTCCCCAATCAGAATTACCTTAATTTTCCTGGCTCTATCACAGTGAACTGATTAGAACACTAAACTCTGCACTTTTTTTAGGATAGTGCCTTCTCTTAATCATCCATTTTTATTCTTGATTCTAGCCCAATTGAGCACAGAAAAGATACAAGCTCAATGTTTATAGTTTGGGATTAAGAAATGAAAGGTTGAAAGATTAATTTAACCATTTTGATATTTTTCTTCTTCATAAGGTAAAACATTTTTAAAAATGTTTAATTTGATATGAATAAAATCAATTAATTATTTCTTACAAAGGAGAATCCTGAATCTTAGAAAGAATTTTTATTGATGTGGGATTTTAAAAGGCACTAAAAAATTTTTAAGTAAAGTTGCCTCTTGTCCAACATTGACTAAAGATACAAAATTTACTTTTCTCTTACATGAAGTTGTGGCAATGTTTTCTAGGCTGAAAGAACATTAGCCACACATTCCCTGAGTCCTTCATTTCTTTATACTGAAAATGAGATAGCAGACAATTTACCCATCAGGTTTTTAATGAGTCACAGTATTTGAAGGCTATGAACTGAGTAATATCATTCATTTATGGTCTCGTCCTGCAGATGTTGTGTTTTATATAAGACAGTGTGAAACAAACAAAACAGAGCTTTTTAATAAGCTTCACTATTAAGTACAACTGAGCCATTTCAGAGAATAATGGCATTTCTCAGAAGAGGATAAAAAACATAAGGTGTCATTTTCCTCAAATAACAAAGAGATAAACGGGTAAAGAAGCATAAATGTTAACCCAGTAACCAATAAATGTGTACTATTTCACATCCAGGGAAAGTCACAATAGCACAACACTTTGCAGCTTAGTTTTTGTTTCAAATAAGCCAATCATGAGTCAATACTACCAACAGGTCTTGTCCTTTTTTTCTAAATTATAATAGAGCAACAGAGCTACCAATAATTTAATGCGTTTTTAAAGGTCACAGTGGAGGCTAATAACCAAATTCACGCTAGAATCCATTGTCTAGGTTAACCCTTGACTATCAACCGATCATGCCTTAGTTCTGTGCCTTCAATCTCAGCATCCCTGGGCATGCTTCCTTCCTCTCCTCTCCCTCATCCTGGCCTCCGTAAAGACCTTATGAATTGTTACCTAAACATTTTATTCTTTCTTTCTTTTTTGAGACAGGGTCTAGCTCTGTCACCTGGGCTAGAGTGCAGTGGCGTCATCATAGTTTGCTGCAACCTCCAACTCCTGGGTTCAAGTGATCTTCCTGCCTCAGTCTCCCAAGTAGTTGGCACTACAAGTGCACACCACCAACCCCAGCTAATTTTTTTTATTATTATTATTTGGCGAGACAGGGTTTTGCTACGTTGCCCAGGCTGGTCTGAAACTCCTGGCCTCAAGCAATCTTCCTGCCTCAGCCTCCCAAAGTGCTGAGATTACAGGTGTGAGCCACCACACCTGGCCCTGAACATTTTTCAATAACATTTTAGCTGGGTTCTTTTCCTGCCACCCCCATCTATTTAGTTCACGCCCATACACGTTCGATTCTAAAACACAAATCGAATGGTACTATACCCCTGCTTTTAAAATCTTCATTGACATGAGTGTTAAATCAGTTTCCAATAAATCATACAGCCTTTGTTTGCAATGTGTAATTTGTTGTGGTCTTGATGAAATATTCATTCATCAGAAAATGACTTTTAAACATCTACTCTGTGGCAAACATAAAGGGATACATTACTCTAATAGAGAGATACCATCCCTGCCCTCTCGGAGTTTTCATGTTGCCACATAAAGTAATATATTCACATTCTGGGGATGAGGATGTATACATCTTTGGCAGGGGGGTGGGGAGGGAAGGTCATTGCTTTGTCTACAAAATATCTAATAGAATGGGACAGAAGCATGGTGACAGTTTGAAGTTCTTTTTTCTGTAATATGTTTTCCAAATTTTCCCTCATTAATATATAGTACGTTTCTAATTCGGGGTGGAGGTCTTAATTTTTAATAATATACTCTCACCTTCTCAGATGACATTCAAATTATACATCATGATATAACAGACTCAACCAGACCTGATTACACGCTGTCTTTTTAACTCCAGGCACTCTCCCCCTACATACCACATTTCAATTACAGTAGGGCACTCACCGGTCCCTTAATAGACCCTCCTTTTAATAACCCTTTGTGTCTTGCATAAAGACTAGGAAAGTCTTACTTTTCTATTTGTGTCTTCAGCTGTCAACATCTCTTTGCTACCTTTTCACTGATACTCCTTCCCTCATCTCTCCAGAGTACAGGATCCCCTTTTCTAGAACTTTACAGAATTATTTATGTCCTACCTCTGCCGTTTACCTCCATATGCCTCCAGGACAGAGACTGCACCCTGATTTTCCGTACACCTGGCACTTATCACAGTGCTTAGCACTGCCATTGCATACAGTTTGATTGACTAAATTAAAAGATGTTTCCTTGGAAATGGTACACTTAAAATATTTCTGCCAATATGTCCTTGATGCTAGAGGATGTGGCAGATTTGTTAGGATGAACTATTAGGATGTTTAAATTATCTTCGTGGGAATGAAGTAATGCCTGAAGATCTAACACAGCACTGAAAGTGCATATTAGAAGACAAATGTGTACAGACACAAAAAATTTTTCATGGAGGTTTTGTTCAAATTCCAATAACCTGCCTTATTTTGTAATAATGTGGTCATTGCACCAATAAATTTTTAATGACACTATATTAATACATTACATATGTATTGTAAAGAATGCTTCAACTTGTTGAGTATTTTAGGTGGTATCTCACGCTGTGGTTTGTAACGTGTGGTTTCCAGGCAGGAACCATCTTACAAAGGTGCTATTTTTCTAAGAGTGCTGTTTGTTGGCTTGGTCTTTTCACAGTTTACCTTCTATTTGTGGCCACCATATTCGGAATAACAATTCTTAAGAAGATATTTCAATTCTGGTCTTTATTAAGGATCAGTATAAAATGAAATTGACTGGCCTATTTTATGGACTGCACAATGAACCACATGTTATTTATGAAACAGAAAACATGCATGTAATTCATGTGAAATTAACTCCAAAACATATTGTCTCTATTCTAGTTCTGATGCCACTTCACTGAGGAATTGGTGAAAGAGTGAGATCTAGGGACAGATTCATGTCCATTCTGGTCTCATTCGCATCCTCTTCTGTTACTTTATTATGTTCCGTTTTGCCTCTGATTTTCTTCTGTATCCCACATAAGTCAACTTAAACAAGGTAACGGCCTTCGACTTGAGTATTCATATTAAGTGTAGATCATTTTCTTCTCTATTTGCATTCACTCAAAGTGACACCGAGTATAAAACAATCAATAATTTAAAAAACACTTCAATTCTTGTTACTTATTTGTTTCTGTACACACCTATGAACTACTAGAACACAAAAGCATAATTCCCCACTCAGTGTTACTCCTCATAATACTCATTGCCTGTCTATGTATGGGTGTGTGAGATATATCTCCACCATGCTTCAAAGCTGGGAGATTGGGCTACTCTGATACTTTGGTTGGAGTAAAGCAACCTCTAATTTAAGTACCATCTGGGAAAAAGAAAATGTGACTCTACATTTTTTCCCAGGTTTCATGAAGTAGCAACAGCTATGCATTTTATTATTCAACCTACTTTTTTAATCCACCAAATATATGGATGACAGCTACTCCCCTGAGAAGTCTTGTGGACTCACCAGAGGCCTAAGGCCTTATACAAAGCATACAATTCAAAAGTTAACTTATCAATTTACCCAGGGTAACTGATCTCCCGAAAGGTAATACAGACTAACCAAATTTATATTGAAAAACTCATAAACCAGAGACCTGATTTATTCATTATATTTAGAAATATTAATGCCAAGTGTTTCAGAATACTCACAAATGTTGTTAAGCTTAATTGCTTTACAGAGGAGAATCTAATTTGCAGCACATTTTAAAATCAGAAAGTTGCCAGTTGAAAGTTACAGGAGTTGAACAGAGATAAGCAATCTTTTATATCTTCAAGCTACAAATTTTCATCTCTACCACAGGTAGATTGTTTAACATAGTGATGTATCTACTAATTAGACCATAATATTCCAGTCTGTTTGCAGGAGAGTTTCCTATGAATTTTACATTTTGGAAACACTATTACTAAATCTTATCCTTTAAATCGTACTGTTCTAAATCCTATCATTCAAAACTCTTATCAGTAGAATATTTGGAAATCAATGGCTCCATGTCTTTGATTATCCTTTTTTGTAATTTATATTTCATTTAATATCATTGCATTCTTTTACCTAAATTTCATCAATGTGTTCTCCCCACATGACCATTTCTGGTTCATTCTGAAACTTTGCTGACAGATAGTTAATAAAACCTAGTAACAATAATAATACTCCTTAGCTTCAAGGACAGAGGGGATATTTTCTGAAAATATTGTCATTATATTGAGTTCAGACTCTAGTGTATAAATAGAATCTAGATCTCAGACTATACTAACTTAGAAGATGGGTCCCCTTTCTGTGCAGGAAACACTTTGTTAAATATTGGTTATGATTGTCTTTAAATAAGAGCAACAGAACACCATCAAGATGACAGTAAGAAGAAAATTCTATGAAAATATATTCAATCTTAAATATTAGATATTTACTCAAGGTAAAAATTAAATTCTTTTATTCATAATTATCTTTGCTTTTAAAGGGAATCTTTTTAAAAAATTGGAAACAACTTTGTTTTTTAAAAAAACCCTCTAAATTAGTTTATCTTATATATTTACATTATATGAATGAACATCCTCATTCTTTTGTAAAAATTATGTAAATAACAAGACTTGACAGTTGACATCACAAAATCTATGGGCATTTAAAATAAATTTGCGTGTCTGTGCACACACACACATACATCTTCGCATGCAAAAGTTTATGACAGTGAAGATAGAAGTTTCCTTAACTAAAGGAAGCTATTCTTTAACTAAATACCTGTAATGAACAAAATTAAATGTTCTTTACAGCATGGTTATTGAACTGAGACAATAAAATAATAACTTAGAAAAAGACCTGTTCATTTTAAGTTTTTTTGGCTATTCAGAATTCTGGAAACCAATAAAGGAATTATGTGAACATAATAAATACCTGGAACTTTATATATTAGCTGCTATAGT
>NW_012151097.1:347797-360264 GCF_000956105.1 Propithecus coquereli
TTTTTATTTCTTATATATAAATGAGAAAGACACCAACAGAGTGGTTAACTGAACCATTTGTAAAATTAACATCGAGAAGTGCATTTCTCATCCTGTTGCTATTTCTCAGGCTCCATGTTGAATATTAACATGAATGCAAATAAGGATGTGTAAAAGTAAATAAGCTAAAGCCTGCATTATTAAAAACTTTACCCAAATGCTTCTTTAATGGCAAATTCCCCCTGGGCATTTAAAAATATTTGCAAACAGATTGTTAACTGTGACTGATAGGCAAAGATAGCAAAGCTATAGCAGTAGTAGCTGCTGCCAGCCAAGGATCAACTAGAAATCAGTATTTAGCAGCTGCGAAGCTACAGAGCAAAGTAATTGCCAAAATAATTACAAATAATGTGAACAAAAATTAATTTCCACACCATTTTCAGGAATAATAATATTGTATATTTAATATAGTGTGAAAGGCATTCTGGCTCGTGGCCATAGTGAATAGTGGAGGAAGGAAGGAAGGAGGGAAGGAAGGGAGCAAGGGAGAGAGGGAGGGAGAGAGGAAAGGCAGGGAACTACAAATTTATCATCACCATTCATCCCTTTAGAATGATTTTTAACCAATTCATTTGTTCCCCTCCCTTCCTTTCTTCCTCACATCCTTCCACAAATCTTTATTGATTTTTTTCCTTATGTCCTGGGTATGTAATAATGTTCAAAGGAGGACAGTTCATGCCCTTATGGGGCTTCTTTTCCAGAATAAAGACACACATAAGCAAAGAGGTCACTGCAGATCATGACAAGTTCTAGAAGAAAGTATAGGATGTGATAATGAAAATAAGGGCAGGGGTAGTGGCCCTCCACTAGGGGAGGCCTTTCTGAGCAGGTGAGATTTGAACTGAATCCTAAAGAACATGAAAGCAGGGAGGCTTTCTGATACCAGGAGGGAATATCATTGTGAGCAGACAGAGCAGCATGTTCAAAGGACCCTGAGGTGATCACACATGTTTGTCACAGTAAAATACTAAATTATAACCTGATATTTTTTCTTTTACTTTTCATGAAGATAATCAAAATCACATTAATTTTGCTGTTTATGAATGGTTTATTAGTTATTACTAGTTTATTTCTGGTTATTGCACCCAAAGTATAAGGCATCTCTGAGCTTCAGACACTTACATAACCATAGGACGCTGTGGTCTGCCTACTAAACATGTCTCAGATTCTGACTTACTTTTGAATATAAATCCTTTTTTCTATGAATCATAGCATACTACTTCAGAAATGAAGCCAGGGGCCCCATATAGCTATAGTTTCATTTCATTTTCTTTAAAAAGGATAGAAAATATAACTAGTCAAGGCATTTGCTTAGAGGTAACCCCATACTTCAGAATATCTTTCTGGAACTAAGTTACGTATAAACCTCCATATTTTACTAATTTTTGAGTAGTATTAGCTCACATATTGCTATTTTAAATAGTAGCTAACAAATATTTCTGTTGTTCATTTATTATCATCTCAAAGAGCTCATGCCATTTCGTGTCACCCCTACCTTCCTTCTGCACAGGTTTTTCTTTCCTCCCATTTTCTAGCTGCTAAACCAACACATGCTTCAGATATCCCCTGCTCCCGGAAGATTTCCATTCACACTCTCTCCTCCTGCACCTTTCTAAATGAAGTTAGAAGAGACCATTATCAATTGATCACACAATATTATTTGTCATGTACACTGGACTGCTGTTCACTTTGAGAGTGTGCAGAAATTCACTTCTATTGGTTGATTTGATGACATGTTTGATGACACTGTGAAGAAATGCCCTGAAGGTGATCTTACCTCCAGTGATCTAGGGATGGCCACAGTGATATGGAATTCGCTATTCTGGAAACTCCCCATTTTGAAAATTCTTTACATAAAGGGACACGTGAATGGCCTATATTGTTGTTCCAGCTCCAGGAGTTTCCTATAAAAGAGGTACCAAAAATGAGGGGTTGGATTGTTTGATGAAACTTAACTTCACGAGAAAAAGGCCAGAATCCATGAATATTCCCCAGCAGAATTTAATACAGAAGTTAGGAGCTCTAGGCCAAAAAAAGCAATGAGAATTTATAAATTTTTTTCAGACTTCGGACTTTGCTATTTTTTTGTTTTGCCTATGTCTGTTTTCCTATCGTGATTAAAGGTGATGCCAGGTGACACCTTAAAAGAAAACAAAGAAAAGCAGGGTAAAACCTTGAGCTCATCAGAGAGGGAAAAAATAAACTCAGAAGCCAGCTTAGAAACAATGTGTCATGTAATGAAAGTTTTAATTTTTAGAAAGAAAATGCACAGGAACAATTTTACTTTTGTTTAAATGTAGTAATTGAAAATGATCATTTCCTTTCATAAATAAATCCAGATCTTTAAAACATGCATGATATGATATCCCTAATGGTAGAGAAGTTGCCTTTAAAAGAACAAAGAATTTGAGACAAAACTATAATTAAACTCCCCTTACCTAGAAGCAAAGTAATGGACAAGTGAGTGTTTCATGGGAAACATCAGCTATTTCAACAATCAAAAAATTATTGACAATTTGGCTTCAAATATCTGACAAACTCAATAACAGTGAGTGCCCTTCAGTTAAAGGAAAATCAGCCAAAAAAGTAGGTTGGTTTAGAGTTAGAGATAGTACTAATTTTACCACAATTTTAGTGAATGAATCAGCTCTGTGATAATTATGATTAGTAGGTAAGTCCCACTTCCAGGTTACTAATGATTATCTATTATGTACTGATTTGACTAAAGTTTATGAAGAAAGTTTTTCTGCCACAGGAGTGATAAGCTTAGTTATGATGAAAATTGCCAAAAGAGTGTGACTAATTATTAAAATTTCAGATGCTGCAAAAAGATGCACTTCACTCCATCTCCTTCTTCACAATATTAATGTACGGGTTGATAGTACCCGTCTGTCTAAAAGGTCACTTCATCTGTGACATTCCATTGGTAATCTTTCCATCAATATCGAAGACAAGAGTGAATGTCGTATTCTTGTGTGGTCTACTTTTGAAAACATTTAGCAAATGCCAAGTCATTTTAATTTTCTAGCCACTCCATGTAGAAGGAAGCTGGAGATAATTTTTATCCACCTTCAGTTAATGGATGAGCAGATGATGATGCTTTCCACTAGCAAAACTGAAATATGAAAAAGTCAACCAGGGCTCCCAAGATATATCAGGTTACTTTAGATTTTGAAGAGTTGGCAAGCACATATTCTTGCCAACAACAAGCCCCAAACAATTACTATCTAAACGTTAAATGTGTAATGAAAATTATTATAGACTTTATTAAATCATTTAGATATTTGGCCCCTGATTCTCCTCTCTCCTCTGACCTGAAAATACATATAGTGAAACACATAATGAAGCCTTTCTCGTCATTTGCACGTAGTCATGCAATGAAGTATAGAGGGATGGGGACCATCAACTCACTTTTCAGATTCCTCGCCCCAAATTTTTAAGGTAGCTCTTGTGTTGGAGGTCTTAGATTTCCACAGAAGATAGCTGAGTAAACTCATCTCCTTAAGTCATGCAACCACAGATGATTCTAAGAGAAAGAAAAGAGGTCATGTAACATCGATGCAGTTGAAACCGCCATGACAGGGTAGAAACCTTTATAGCAATGTTCCAAATTGGTTGAAATATACCACCAATTTAGGAATCAATCCTATACAGTGGTTTGGTTTGCTTGTTGAAAGCCACATGAAATGATTTTTGTACCATTTATTTGTTTAGTTTATTAAGAGGTGACATATATCAAAGACAACATATGTGTATCAAGAGGCAATAAAATATGATGGCTAAGAGGCCAGACTAAGGAGACACACTGCCTCTGTGCAAATCCTGGTCTGCAATTTAATAATACCATGTAACCTCAGATAGCACTTCTCAGCACACTGCAATATTCTGTGCCTCAATTTCCTCATCTGTAAAATGAGAGTTCTTATAGTACCTGCCTTCTAGGATTGTTGTGTGGATTAAACAAGTTATCATATGTTAGATGCTTATATAAATTCTAGCACATGAAAAGTTCTATGTAAATGTGAGCTTTCATTGTTATTATTGCTTGTACTTCCTCAATTACACAAAAATCAACCCTTCTCAAAATATGAGTCATAAATATTCCCCATTGATGAATGTTACAATACCAAATTAGGCTATTAACTAAAAATTGTACAGCTCATCCCAAATGTCAAATAATTTGGTCAATTGACCTATAATGATTACACACTATGTTCACACTAATAAGCCATGGCTCTTTACGTGAAAGAAATTATAATCCAGTGGTGGAAAGAAATATGGTAGATTTTAATAAAATGCAAAATATAAAAGGTACTAAATAAAGGCATAAGCAAAGTTGGATTCCAGTGGTCTTGCCAAGTTCTTATACAGAGTTGATTTTGGACTAAAAGTTGAAAGATATGTGTGATTTTGACAGGTGGACATAGGTGGATAATGTAGTATGTTATGGCCAAGTGGTAGAGAGGTGTAATAGGAAATGCTTGGATAAGTAGATTAGGACTAGATCGGGGATATCAGGTATCTTAAATATTTCACTGAGGAGGCTGACATACCTTAAGACAAAAAAACCAAAGAAAGTGTTTAAACAAGAGCAGAAATAAAATTGCATTTGATTGTTAAAAATATAACACTGGCAATAGTAGAAAGAATGTACTAGAAACTTTTGGTAAACTATTCTGGCAAAATATATTACTTAGAGTTCATGCTTTGAACTTCCACATCTACCCTAAACACAGCACATAAATTATCAAATAAAATAAATAAATAATAAATACCAGCCATAGCCACCTCAAAAACAAAGTAATACTTTATAGATCAGAAATGGAACAAAATCTCAGAGCAGTGAGAACTCTGGCACTAAGCCCCAGGCTTGCTGGTGCTTTGATCCAAAAGCAAGAATCACCTGTGGGGGAGTGAGGTAAAAGGACCACGTGCATCGTGAATGGCTGCAGCCAGATTCACCACATTAAAAGAGCAGCCAACGGGCCTCGGGGTTACCTGGAAGGAGCCTGAAAACTGCTGCCTCACTGCCTGAAACTTCAGTTCATATACTCCTGAATATACCTGAAGAAAGGATGAAAACTGCTTGGACTGAATGTGGTTCAAATTAGTCTTTCTTTAACCAACTTCATGCAAAGAAAGGAGCCCTCATGTGAGCAATATGAAACGTCTTACTGGGCTTTGAAATGGGGAATATTGAACTCAAGATAAGCCCACAGAAAGAATACTCCTGATAGCACAAAAAAAAATAAAAGAAAAACAACCAACAAAATCACCAGATAAAAAATGAAATCACTGTCATGGAAGATAATAGATTAATCAGAAAATATCTTTAAAATTACAAAATTATGATCCAAAAAGTGTTAAATTAGTAAGACCTATCCTAAAAAGAACAATAAAAACTTTTTTCAATATTGGCCTAGGCAAAGAATTTATGACTGAGACCTCAATGGCAATTACAACAACAACAAAAATAAATAAATGGGTCTTGATTAAATTAAAAAGGTTCTGCAGAGGTGAGGAAATAATCAACAGAGTGAATAGACAACTTATACAGAATAGGAGAAAATATTTGAAATATTTGAAAATATTCAAAAGCTATACATCCAATAAAGGGCTAATAACCAGAGTCTACAAAGAATTCAAGCAAATTAGCAAGAAAAAAAACAACCAACCACATTAAAAAGTGGGAAAAAGACATGAACAGAAGCTTTTCAAAAGAAGATAGACAAATGGTCAATAAACGTATAAAAAAATGCTCAATGTCACTAATCATCAAGGAAATGCAAATTAAAACTACAATGAGATATCACCTTACCCCAGATAGAATGGCTTTTAGATCTACCATTTGATCCAGCAATCCCACTACTGGGGATCTACCCAAAGGAAAAGAAGTCATTTTATCAAAAATACATCCGCACTCCAATGTTTATTACAGCACAATTCACAATTGCAAAAAAATGTGGAATCAACCCAAGTGCTCATCAGTTCATGAGGGGATTGACAAAATGTGGAATACATATACTATGGAATACTACTCAGCTATGAAGAAGGATGACTTAATGCCTTTTGCAACAATTTGGGTGGAACTAGAGACCATTATCCCAAGCGAAGTATCCTAAGTGAATGTAAAAACAAATGCCACATGTATTTGCTATTAAACTGGAACTAACTAGTGAGCACACATGTGCACAGAGGAAAGTAAAGCTCAGTAGAAATCAAGCAGGGATGGGGGGAGGAGGGGATGGGCCAAAACCTACCTAATGGGTACAATCAACACTATTTGGGTGATGGGCACAATTATAGCTGTGACTCAAGCATTACAAAAAAGTGATCCATGTAACCAAAAACATTTGTACCCCCTTAATATTTTGAAGTAAAAAAGAGAAATTAAAAAATAAATAAAAAGAAGGTAAACAAACAACTGCAGTGGTATGCTGGGGCCAAATCACAGCAACTTGAGCTAATTGTGCACACCTCTTCTCAATGATGTTGAACTGGCATCTTGAAATTAGTCATGGGGTATATTTAGTGGCAAGTGCAACAATCCAGGACCTTTTTCCCCTGCAGAAAACCGGTTGTTAAACATTTACTAGCACATTATTGAATAAGAAGAAAGATGAAAAACATCCTTAATGCAGTGCGAGTAGAGGTCAACACTGGATAGTTCTTTGCTAGATATGCAAATTGAAGCTGAAAACCCTTAGCATTTTTTAATGAGGAATCCCAGAAAGTTAAATATTACTGATATTCAGGTAGAAAGGTTCCCTAGGGCTAGAGTAGAATGCCCAAATACCTATCAATTTTGAGATTGACACCAGTCTGATAATGCCTTATTCAAACCAAGGAAAACAGCAATCTACTATTTCTGTTTTTTGTTTTTGTGAATTTTGTTTCTTTCTTTTTTTACAATTGCCTTACCAATATCTACCTGGTGCTATAGCTGTTACAGAATTATTATTATTTGAAGTATGTTGGGTTTTCGTTAACATTTTCACAATGAATAAACAACCCTTAGGTTTCTAACTTTTAATGAAAATCTCAATTGTATTTAAAGGTTCTTGTATTTATTTTAAAAGCCATTTCTATTTCCAAATCCATTGCTTTACATAATTTCGTTTAATTTGTCAATGTATTGACTTAATAGAGAAGCACATGAACCCTAAAAAATGAAAAATGTATGAACTCTGAGACCACAGATATCCACATGTATTTCGTAAAACCACAGTAGAGGTAACCCCTGGGGAATAATTTTCACTGAAGCACTATGAGGTGGAAAGATTTTTGTTCCTCTTATTTTAAAATGGGAATACTACTACAGAGAACTTTTATAAAGCTTTTCTATATTAGTTTCTGATTAAAGGTTCAAATGTCAAAGCTAATAATAATAATGAATATTAATTTACCCATTAAATGTAAACCTGTTTTCAAAAAATAATTATATGACTCAACAAAGTCTTACTATCTTACATAGAATTTACAACACTTAAAATATGAATGTTTTCTCTATTATTAATGTTTCTCTATTATTGTACCTTTGACTCAATCCCCATTAACCTATTTCTTGATTTATTTCCTCATCTTTAAAATAAGAAGATTCAATTTCGTAACAGTTAGAAGCCCTTCCAGGTCAATAATTCTATTACATTATCTCTTTTAATCTGTATTTTCTCTGTTTCTTATAGAAATAGTTTACCTTCCTTAGAGGGTACAGACAAAAGATAGGTTTAGGGGTCAGGCAAACCTAACCTTGAATTATGTTCTGCCACACATTAATTATGTATCTTTAAATATGCTATTTATACTTTCTGAGATCAGTTCTTATATCCCTGAAAAGAAGATGAAAATAAAACCTACCTCAATTTTAAATGCTATGAAAATGCTTTGGAGGTTCATTTAATATTTTTTAAAAATAGAAAGAGGCCCTACTAAGTGTCATTCATTAAATGTGATAGATAGATGATTGATAGCTCATAGATAGACAATACAGCAAGGTCTAGAATATGAAATGCATAGTAAGAATTAATTCCATCCCTCTCCACTCATTACCTTTTTGTCCTCATCCCTCCTAGTAACTCTTAGTACTCATTCCCTATCCCAGGCACTTTCATATCATTCCATACCAATGAGCCATGTTGTTCCATGCATGTTAGATTGCACCTACTAGTGAGGACAAGGCACAGCAATGCTAAGGGGGAGGCGTCTACCCGTAGAAAACTGGACACCATGAGGCCTAAGAACAGGCCTATTATTTTGTATCCCAATCAAACTCCAATATGAGACATAGTTTATATACATTTATGAATATTTCTTATGCACCACAGGATGAAATGTACTGAGATTTGCAGGACACACTGGTGAGCAAGGCAGGTACTCTTACTGCTCTGTTTATAATTTATATTAAATTGATGCAGACAGATATAATGTAATGCTTTTTTTTGTTTCCAAGTTTGAATCAGCTACTGAATCATTTATATTTTTTTTCCTTGCTGGAAAATTAAATATTGTCCATATTGAAGATTTTTAGAATATTTGAGAAGGGAAAATTATTCAGTTTGCCATGTGTGATCATAACATATACTGTAATTCAAGCAAATTTACTTCTCAGGTATAAAATTTCAAGGCATTCAGGCCCCCTCAGCCTTCGCTGGGTGCAGGCTGCCGTGGTGGTTCTCTGGGGGACAGTCAGAGCCACGGGAAGGACACCCTAAGGGAAAGGGGATGCCAGGCTCTGTGGCAGGGGAAAGGGACTAGCTTCCCTTCGTCGTCAGCCGGGGATGAGGACACAGCCACGCTCCCACCCGGCTGCCCACGATCACTCGGAAGCGGCGATGTCTGCTGCCAGCGCCCGAAACCTGCGGGCCACCTACCACCGGCTCCTCGAGAGAGTGGAGCTGATGCTGCCCGAGAAATTGAGGCCATTGTACAACCACCCAGCAGACCCCAGAACAGTTTTTCCATGGGCTACAATTATGAAATGGAGGTTGGTGTGTGCTGGATTGGCTGACATGGCCAGACCTGCAGAAAAACTCAGCACAGCTCAATCTGCTGTTTTGATGGCTACAGGATTTATTTGGTCAAGACACTCACTTGTAATTATTCCCCAAATTGGAGTCTCTTTGCTGTTAATTTCTTTGTGGGGGGCAGCAGAAAGTTCTCAGCTTTTTCGAATTTGGAGATATAACCAAGAACTAAAAGCTAAAGCAAACTAATAAAGAGCTCCTGATCACCTGAACACTGTAGATGTGAACATAACCACAGTTTATTGTTTGATTATTGATAAAGCAATGTTAACTGTGCTGACATTTGGAAGGCACAAAAAAAATCTAACTGTAACTGGTAGCTAGTGCTTGATTCAACAAAAAAATAAAGCACACTTTTAATAACAATCTCTCTTCACATATGACTTAAGGAACTTATACATAGATATTGGTAACATTGTTTCTACCATTGGTCCATAATAAATCATATTTTCTCATTAAACCCCCAGCCTCTTTCTGTTCAAGTTAGCCAAAGTGTGTATATATTAAAAGCACACAAAATTCAAGTGAGTTGAAAGATTAATCTGCCTATTTAGTGTAGAATGGTCAAGTAGCTATTACATAAGTGAAAGGAAATATTGCTAAAGAGAGTGAGGAATGGGTAGTGGAATGGCTATCAAGATGACCTCAAACTATTTTAAAATATTTTAACTTGCCATAAAAAATCTTGAAGATTTTCTATATATATTGTATAAAATTGTTTTACAGCTACAGATTTTTAAATAAGATTGTTGTAAAGATTGAGATAATGTGTTAACACAGTGCCTGGTCCATGATCAGTATTACATTTTTGAATTACACTCAGTAACTGATATAATAATGTAGCAGAAAAGGCTCTAGAGTCAGACAGACCCGAATTTGAATCTGAGATCTGTGATTCATACACTATGACTTCAGACAAGTTAGGGAAAGAGCCTAGCATAGTACCTGAGACCTAAGTAGGCTTTCTGTAAATATTTGGAAACTTTGTCCCCATTTTAAGGAGAAGCTGGGCATAGATTACTCCATACTAGAAATAATCAACAGTCTATTTGATTTGGCCTTCAATGTGGAGTACTGAGCTTTTTTCTGAAAGTGCTAGTCAAGCCATTCTTCATTAGAATTGTAGTCAGATGAATCAGCAAAGCAACCCATTTCAAAATTTGAAGAAACAAGAGCCAAAAGAGAACTTTTGGAATAATACTATAACTGATGAAAACTTAACAATTAGCAATTGAAAATCTTGTACTTTATCATTTGTCCCTTAACCACAGTCCATCTTTGAGCAGAAAGGATTAGAGAATTTGACATAGGTAAAAGTAAAGAGGTTCTGAGGAATCAAGTTATTATTGCTATCTTTTCATGAGCCACACTGTTATATTCATTTATTTGGCATTTGTGTGCACACATGTGTGTTTTCTAGGTTAGGGATTTAAGAAAAACATACATTATGAAAGATGGCATAAACACAAAAAAGTATATTAAAATGTATGTGTTGGAAAAAATTTCAAAGCATTCAGACAGGAATATTATCTCAGCTGTTTGTGGGATTTTCATATCTGTTTCTAATTTAATCTTTAAATTTTATACTAGTGATGAAGTATGATTCTCTTTTATAATTTTTAACCTTTACAAACTAAAACCTCACTTTCAAATTAAACTGGCAAATTTTCCTTTTGTTGGCATTGAAAAATGTCTAATTTATGGTCAAACAGTACATTAAACAAATAAAACCAACAAACATTCAAAACTTAAAGTTGCTTTAATGTTATTATGAATACATATTGCTATAAGAAAATTCCAAAAGTAGCTTTATGATTTGTAACAATTAACTCTTCTAGGTAAACTCCAGTGCTACAATACGGAATACCCTAGATTCCTCACCTTTTTCTTTGCTTTGCCACCAAGACACATTATATGAAAATCATCAAAAATAGACAAACTAGAAAAATCTTTACAAAAGATTTCTGCTTTCCTTAAAATCTGTTTGAGGGGGGAGGAGCCAAGATGGTGGATGAGACAAGCCGTCAGTCAGAAGGTCTTTGCAAAAAAGATGAATTTTAGAAGAAAGAGAAAAAAAATAAGCCAGCAGAGAAACATAGATCGGGTGAGAGTCAGAAGGAAGGGTGCCTGAAACTACAGGAGACTCCACGGGAAGACGTTGCGGAGGAGAATTGGAAGGAGAAAGGTCCCGAGAGGCTTGGAGACCAGCGACAAGGGTAGGTGGAGCGGTTCACTTCCCCTCCCTTGCATCTCGGACTGCTGGTGGCTCCTGAGCGGCTGGAGAGACCTGCCGACACCAGCCCAGAGACGGCTGCCACTGGTGAGCAGTGGCCTCTTGCGGACTCAGCGCCGGGCTCCCAGCCCCCTCGGGGCACCTCCCTGGGCGCAGACCCGAGCCTAGTGGCAGACGCCATAGTGCTCCATTCTCTCCTTCCTCCTCCCTACCCGTGCGTGCCCAGAGAGACAATTTAGCCATCACACGGAGGCATCTCCAAGGAACGGGACCTTTCCTTTTGGGGCCTTACAGCAGACTGAGGGGTACTCAGACTGTGAGTTCCCTACCCACCAGCCCTCCCAGGTGCTACTTGCCTGGGGACTCCAGGAGAGTGGGGCAAATACCTAGGTGGAGTGAAATCGATTCAGCTTGGGTGCCCTGTAGGTGATTCAAGACCAGCACCTCTCCCCCTGGCAGGGTCAGGGATTGATCTCCAGTTTCCAGGGGTCAGGCCTGCAGACCAGACCCTGTACACCCAGGTCACGATCCCACTGCCCTGGGGCACGGAGGCGAGATCTGTGAAAGAGCCTACTGAGGAGTGCGTGCCTTCAGGGGCAGATCAGCGTGCCTGACCGGCAACCCTCTTCCTAAAAGAGGGCTGTGCACCCAGCTCAGGCTACGATCCTGGGTAGGGAACCTCCCAGCCCGTGTCACAGCCAGGGGAGATCCATCGGCCTGAAGCCCCGCTTGCTGGCAGAGGCCTGGGAGAGGACACGGAGATGGGGAGATTGGAGGGGAGCAAGACCTGCTCCAGAGTGCGGGTCTTGGACAGCCCCACCCCCCAAGCCCAGACTTTCAGCTGAGTAGAGCCATTTCAGCCCCTCCCGGCAGCTCTGCGAGAAAAAAAGAGCAGAACGTTGACCCCTGCTAACAGCAGCTGTGGAGTCTGAGGGCAGGCTTACCAAACCTAGCCCCACCCAGACTCACTCCTGGTCCTGCCCCCACTGAGGTGAAGAATAAGGACAGCTCAGGCTACGATCCTGGGTAGGGAACCTCCCGGCCCACGTCACAGCCAGGGGAGATCCATCCGCCTGAGGTCCCGCTTGCTGGAGGAGGCCTGGGAGAGGCCATGGAGGAGGGGAGAGTGGAGGGGAGCGAGACCTGCTCCAGAGTGCAGGTCTTGGACAGCC
>NW_012151097.1:371964-372901 GCF_000956105.1 Propithecus coquereli
TATTTTAAGCGAAGCATTAATCAAATATGGTATATGTATATACCATGGAGTAGTACTCAGCCATAAGAAAATGGTGAACTGATACCTCTTGTATTAGCCTGGATGGAGCTGGAGCCCATTCTTCTAAGTGAAGTATCACGAGAATGAAAAAACAAACACTACATATGCTCACCATTAAATTGATACTAATCGATCAAAGCATACACGCACATACGGAAGTAACGTTCACTGGGTGTCGGACAGGTGGAAGGGGGGAGGAGGGAAGGGTTAATTCACACCTAATGGGTGCAGTGTGCTCTGTCCGGGGGACAGGTAAGCTTGTAGCTTTGACTCAGATGGTGCAAAGGCAATTTATGTAATCAAAGTGCTCGTACCAATGTAATAGTCTGAAATAAAAAAAAACATATAAAAAGGTATGAAGTAAAAAAGTTACAGTAAACTAAGGTTATTATTGAACAAGAAAAGTTTTTATAAATTTAGTGCAGGCTAAGTGTGCTATGGTTATAAAGTCTACAGTAGTGTACAGGAATGCCCTGGGCCTTCACATTCACTCACCACTCACTCACTGACTCACCCAGAGCAACTTCTAGTCCCGCAGGCTCCATTCATAGGAGTGCCCTATACAGGTGTACCAGTTTTTACTGTACCTTTTCTATGTTTAGGCGCGGTTAGATACACAAATATTTTCCACTGTGTTACAATTAGAGTTGCCTGCAGTAGCATTCAGTACAGTAACATGCAGTACAGGTTTATAGCCTAGGAGCCGTAGGCTATACGACATACCTGGGGTGTAGTAGACTATACCACTGGGTTTGTGTTAGTATTAATACATTCTATAGTGTTTCCACAATGATGAAATTGTCTAACAACACATTTCTCAGAATGCATTTCCATCGTTAAGCAATGCATGACTATAAATAATTCAGATATATTGCAA
>NW_012151097.1:372951-374692 GCF_000956105.1 Propithecus coquereli
CCATGGAGTACTATTCAGCTTTAAGAAACAATGGTGATATAGCACCTCTTGTATACTCCTGGATAGAGCTGGAACACATTCTACTAAGTGAGATATCCCAAGAATGGAAAGACAAGCACCACATGTACTCACCATCAAATTGGTACTAACTGATCAACACCTAAGTGCACATATAAGAATAACATCTATTGGATGTTGGACATGAGGGAGGCGGGAGGGAGGAGGGGACGGGTATATGCATACACAAAGAGTGCAATGCGCACCACCCGAAGGATGGACATATTTGAAACTCAGACTTGGGGTGAGGGGGCAAGGGCAACATACGTAACCTAAACATCTGTACCCCTATAATATGCTGAAAAAGAAAAAAAAATCTGTTTGAATACTTAGCAAGTCTCCTGATCAGACTTTGATTTTTTTCATTCAGTGAGGCTTTTAAAAATCATTATTATCAAGTAAATGAAGATATTTAGATGTCTTTGACACACGTAAGGGGAAGGTGGCTGACCTCATGGTTGATTTCTCATATTCCAAACTGTCTGTTATCCAGAAGATATTCCTCTCATCCACTTAAAAATTTCAGATTAAGCTATTGTGTCCAAAGGAACACATATTAATATAAAATATGTATATGTTAAATTGGCAGACTTCTCTATGTATTCATTCTAAATTATTTAACACCTATGTGATTTAAACATTGTTTTTTTATTCATTACCACATTAACACATCATAATTGGTCAGATAAATTAGCCTCAACACATTTTTTTTTTAAAAGTCGCAAGGAATAGTGCATAGAACATCTAAAAATTTGCATTGGAACAAGAGGAGGAAAGCAGAAATGTCTGAGAAGTGAATTTAAAAGCACAAGGTATTGAAAATAAAGAGTAAGCAAAATCAGATGAGAAATGAGGAGTGGTAGGGATATATGGGTAACAAGTTCCAGAGGAATCCTATCAGTGAGTTTCCATTTTACAATTGTTTTAGTCCATATTATTGTTGAGTCCTTTACAAATTCCAGGCTTTGGTTGTTTCTATTAATACTACATGGAGTCATTCCAATAAAAGAAACAACCCCACTCATCCCCCCACTCCCCCATACACTGTTTGGAATGTGGGTCAGTTGCTTTTTATCTTTCTCTTTGCCATTTCACTATAGATAAATATGCATTCGAATAATTTGTGCTGTCTGGGAAGAGGGCAGAAGATGAATAAAAACACAGATGACAGACTATCAGCTCTAGTTCTAGTTTTCCATTTCATTGTATCATGTTGCTAGAATTTAAGAATTTTCCTGTGATGATATGTTAGCTAGTCTTTAATAACAATTCCAGTTTCAGAGACACAATAACAGCCCTAGACCGTCATATCTTGACTACCCAAAATTAGATAACCACTCTCTTTTTTTTTCCTTCCATGTAAGGTAAAAATCTCAAAATCATTTACTTTGATCCAAGTATTTTGTTTACACCGTGTTCAATACTCCCAAACTTCAGACAAAAATAGCCTTCTTGCAGAAGCAATGGCTTTGTATAATAACTAGTATTTCAATCCCTGGTATTCATTAAGAAATGTACATTAATATACTTTCTTCTGAGAACGCAAGATATGCACAGTGTCATCTCTTTTGTAATACACACTACTTAGCCTCTCTTCTCTTCTTGAGGATATAAAGCTCATTTTATGAGAACCAAACACAAAATCCTCCTTCAATCATTTTTGTTTAAGCCAAACCCTAGCTAC
>NW_012151097.1:376955-382230 GCF_000956105.1 Propithecus coquereli
CCTCTAAATCACATTAAAAATTAATGGTTTTCAATGCATTTACCATCTTTAAATATTGCTTATGATTACTGCCAAGTATTTAGAATCTGACAAAGTGAATAAGTGAATACAGTTCAAAAACATTTATGACAAGTGGTACACAGCATTTTTACTGAGGTATTTGGAGCCCGAGTCTAATATTTAACATTGCCAAAGAATTTCCTGGAATGTGGCTAAAATTGTCTAAATTTTTAACACATTCCCCCAAATTTTAGATATCTTTGGAAAACAGAAAAGGAAATGCCATCATTTGTTTAACTTGGCTGGAACTTTTTTAAAAAATCACTTTCCTAAATAAGCACCACATGTACTCACCAACAAACTGGTTTCACTGATCAACACCTAAGTGCACATATAGGAATATCATTTATTGGGCATCGGGCAGTTGGGAGCGGGGAGGAAGGGATGGGTATATATATATACATAATGAGTGCGATGTGCACCATCTGGGGGATGCACACGCTTGAAGCTCTGACTGGGGGAGGGGGGTCAAGGGCAACATAACCTAAACATTCGTACCCCCATAATATGCAGAAATAAAAAAAAAATTAAAAAATCACTTTCCTCAATAAGTTAATATTTATTAAGCAAATATAAAAAGTTAGACTTTAGTGCTAAAACAGTAGTACTAAATAAAGGAAAGTGCTTTTAAATTTACTGTAATAAGTAGTTACATGTTTTATAAAAATAATTCTGATTTAAACACTGTATCTATAACATATCATTGACTTATACATCCTTTCTATAATTATGAATAATCAGATCACAAAACATAAATTGAGCAACCTCAAGTGATAAGGCCTAGTTTCTTGCCTCAATAAATCAGACAATTGGGCACAGATAATTATGTAACATTTTAATTTTTTAAAAATCTCCATATTGGAAATTCCATAAACTCCTTTTAGAACCTAATTCGAGGTTTTTGCCTCGATGTTGATGGCTGCTGACTGATCAGGGTAGAGGTTGCTGAAGTTTGGGGTGCTGTGGCAAATTCTTAAAATAAGACAAAAATAAAGTTTGCTGTTTCAATTGACTCTTCCTTTAATGAAAGATTTCTCTGTAGCAGGCAATGTTATTTGATAGCATTTTACCCAGGGTAGAATTTCTTTCAAAATTGGAGTCAATCTTCTCAGAACCTGCCACTACTTTATTAACTAAGTTTATGAAATGTTTCGAATCCTTCGTTGTCATTTCAACAATGTTTATAGCATCTTCACCAGGAATAGATTCCAAATCAGGAAAATACTTTCTTTTCTCACCCATAAGGAGCAACTCCTCATCCATTCAAATTTTATCATGAGACTATAACAATTTCATCACATCTTCAGGCACCACTTCTAATGTAGTTCTCTTGCTATTTCCACCACATCTGCAGTGATTTCTTCTACTGAAGTCTTGAATCCTCGAAGTCATTCATGAGGATTGGAATCATCTTCTTTCAAATTCTTGTTAATGTTGACATTTTGATCTCCTCCCACGATCATAAGTGTTCTTAATAGCATCCAGAATGGTGAATTCTTTTGGGAAGGCTTTCAATTTATTTTGCCTAGATCCATCAGAGGAATCTACGGCAGCTATAGCCTTACAACACGTATTTCTTAAATAATAAGACTTAAAAAATCCCAATTACTCCTTTATCTATGGGCTGCAGAGTGGATGTTGTGTTAGCAGGCATGAAAACAACATTCATCTCCTTGTACATCTCCATCATAGCTCTTGAGTGACCAGAGGCATTGTCAATGAGCACTTGCAAGGGGTATTTTGAAAGGGATCTTTCTTTTTTTCTTCTGAGCAGTAGGTCTCAATAGTGGGCTTAAAATCGTCAGTAAACCATGCTGTAAGCAGGAGTACTTTCATCCAGGCTTTGTTGTTCTATTTATAGAGCACAGGCAGAGTATATTTAGCATAATTTTTAAGGGCCCTAGGATTTGGGGAATGGTAAATGAGCATTGACTTCAACTTAAGTCACCAGCTGCATTAGCTCCTAGCAAGAGTGAGCCTGTCCTTTTAAGCTTTGAAGCCAAGCATTGACTTCTCTTTTCCAGCTATGAAAGTCCTAGATAGCGTCTTCTTCCAATTTCTATTTTCATCTCCATCGAAAATTTATTGTTTACTGTAGCCACCTTCTTCAATTATCTTAGCTAGCTCTTTTGGATAACTTGCTGCAGCTTCTACACCAGTACTTGCTGCTTCGCCTTGCACTTTTATGCTACAGAAACAGCTTCTTTCCTTCAACCTCATGAACCAACCTCTGCTAGATTCAGTTTTTTCTTCTGCAGCCTTCTCACCTCTCTCAGTCTTCACAGAACTGAAGAGAAGTCTGTCCTTGCTCTGGATTGGGCTGGAGTAGCACTTTTAATTTCCCTCAAGAACTTTTCCTTTGCATTCACAACTTAGCTAACCGTTGGGTGCAAGATACCCAGCTTTTAGTTTATCTCAGCTTTCAGCATATCTTCCTCACTAAACTTAACCATTTCTAGCTTTTGATTTAAAGTGAGAGACTTGTGACTCTTTCACTGGAACACTTAGAGGCCATTGAGGGTTATTAATTGGCCTGATTTCAATATCGTTGTGACTCGAAGAACAGGGAGGCCTGAGGATAAGGGAGAAAGGTGGAGGAATGGCCAGATCGTGGAGTAGTCAGAATACGGACATTTACCAGTTAAGTTCATCATCTTATACAGGCATAGTTCATGCCATCCCAAAACAATTCAAATAGTAACACCAAAGATCACTGGTCACAGATTACCATAATAGATATAATAATAACCAAAAGTTTGAAATACCGCAAGAATATCAAAATGTGACACAGGCACATAAAGTGAACACATGCTGTTGGACAAATGGCACCGATAGACTTGTTTGATGCAGAGTTGTCACAAATCTTCAATTTGTAAAACACACGATCTCTACAGATTGCAATAAAGTGAAGTGCAATACGAGATAGCCCTGTATTTCATCTTGTTCATCTCAGTGTCCTCATCTGTTCAGTTGAGATCATTATAATACTTTGTACGGTTGTTGTGAAAATGAAAAGGAAAATATATTTATAGTGTTTAGCATAATACCTGAAATTTAGCAAACATCATATATTTTGCCATTATATTATGTATATATATATAATTAATATCATAATTGTTTAACTTTATGCAGTAGTGGAGAGTTTGATTGCAAATAATTCCCACACACAAAACCAGAATTCAGCAGTTCTGGACACTATAGAAGTTATTCGAATAAAGAAAAACAACAAAAAAAAGGAGGAGATATTTAAAAATCAAATTATATCTTACAGTTGATAGCCATCTGTGTAACTTGTTCATAATATTAGTTTATGGAGAAAAATGAATATTTTTTTAGTTATGCTTTGAAATCTGAGGTAGACTATCAAAATCCAGATTAGAATCAGTTTTCAAGTTACCGACTGCTTTACTGTGTACTCTCAGTTAGAGGCGAGATTCCTTGCGTTATTCTTCTGGTATTTGTTGGCTTTGTATCATTTTGCCTCCTTGTCAAAATTCAGTGTTGGCTGCATGAGAGCAACCGGCATTTGTTTCTTCTGGCAAAAAGAAGTGGCAGGGGGGTGACTGGGAACGTTGTTTATAGAATAACTCAGCATTAGTGAACACTTTTGATCTTAGGCTTTCATCCCAATAAAAACCATAAGGGAAGTTGCAAACAGTAAAAATTATTTACTTTACTGTAAAAGTGGAATGATAACATGATTTTTTTAAAGATGTCTATTTGTGAAGGCAGTGCAACCAACAGATCTTTAGGTATATTAATATGCAACGCTGGACATAATTGGTTTGGCTGTTTGTCCTAATCAATGTGCCGGGTATTAAATGTAACGGGTAATTTATTTAAAATGTGAACACAGTTGTACATGTAAATATATACTATGTCAGCAATATATCAAAATGATCAATCATTTAGTTTTTTATATGGGGATGGTATGGATTGATTAGCTATATGCATAAATCTGTCACTAATCAGTTGGCACCAACTCAGGGTTCAAGAAGAAGTCTAATATTTCCAACAGTGCATACATTGCTCTGCTAAAGCATACATGATCATTAAAAGAAAAAATGAATAAAATATTTTCAGAAATTTGCTGCACAAGTTTTACTACAAACATTCCAATTTTTTATGTCTGAGGTAACTTGTTTCCATAGATTTTTTTTTTTAATTCATTGAAGGAGAATTGCTTTTCTCCTTAAGAAAATTAAACACACACACACACACATACACACACACTAAATGGCACAATGGCTTCTTAGAGTCTGATATATACTTTTAGATTCTTCGTTTAGACACTTCCAGTGTACCTACTTTACAGCAAGGAGTCTTTGCTCAGGTTAATATTAATTGCATTTTCCTTTTATTTAATTGTTAGAGGTGTGATCTTGATGTTACCGGTGATAGTACTTGTGGGTATTTACTGTGTGTGAACTAATTCCATCCTCAAATCTGAGCACATGAAGGATTCATTGTAAAGGATCTCAAATTGTTATCATGTATCTATAGAACTCAAATTGTGGCTGATGTTATTCAAAATAAACAAGATGGCTTTTTCTGATATGTTTATTCAAAATGATCAGTGTTTAAAGTATATACAACTAAATTAAACGGCAAAAATGTAGCTCTAAAATATGAGATCTCTCATTTGATATTTCATTTTTGACATTTTCTTTTATTTTAATAAAATCTTGACAGTTTAGCATTTTTTAACTTTTCTTTTTAGCTTATTTTCTTATTAGCACTATAATCTAAAGCATTTCCCAAAAAAACCTTGCCCTTGACATTGTGAATTATATTCACAATATTGTACCACTAACACCACTCTAGTTCCATACCTTTTTCATTGCCCTAAACAATCTGTAACCAACAAGCAAACCCCCTGGTCACCCCTCCCTCTACACCCTGGTAACTTTCAATCTACTTTTGACTTCTAAGAATTTTTCATTATAGAAACTTCATATAAATGGAATCATACATTATTTACCTTTTTGTGTCTTATTAATTTCACATAGGGTAATGTTTTTAAGTTTTATCCACGTATCACAACTTCATTCCTTCTTATGTCTGAATAATATTACACCACATTTTTTTTTTCTTGTTTTGAAACAGAGTCTCATTCTGTTGCCCAGGCTAGAGTGCCGTGGTGTCAGCCTAGCTCACAGCAACCTCAAACTCCTGGGCTCAAGCGATCCTCCTGCCTCAGCCTCCCAAGTAGCTG
>NW_012151097.1:382370-385603 GCF_000956105.1 Propithecus coquereli
CCGCATTTTTTATCCAGTCATCTGTTGATGGACACTGGATTGTTTCCACTTTTTTGGCTATCGTGAATGATTCTGCAATGAACACTGACATGTAAGTATCTTGTTTCAATTCTTTGGAGGATATACCTAAAAGTGGAATTGTTTGGACATATGGTAATTACATCTCTAGCTTTTTGAGGAAGAACAAACTGTCCTGCAGTGGCTGCACCATTTTACATTCCCACCAGCAATGTACAAATATTTTTATTTCTTCACATACTTGCCAAAACTTACTTTATGTTTTTTTAAATTATAGTCGTCCTAATGGGGGTGAAGTATTTTACTGTGATTTTGGTTTTTTATTTGACTTTCCCTAATGACTAGTGATTTTAAGCATACTTTTATGTGTTTATTGTCCATTTGTATATCTTCTTTAGATAAATATCTATTCAAATCCTTTGCCAACTTTTTAATCAGAGTATTTTGCTGTTGTTGAGTTGTAGGTGTTCTTTATACATTACAGATATTAAAACATTATCAGATACTAGATTTACAACCTTTTCTTCCATTCCATAGGCTGTATTTTTACTTTCTTGATAATGTCTTTGATACACAAAACTTTTCAATTGTGATAAATTTCAATTTTGTTGTTGTTGTTGTTGTCTGAGAGTTTGATGTCATATCTAACAATCTGTTGCCAACCCCAAAGTTACAAAGATATACCCCTATTTTTGTTTTTTGGTAAGAGTTTTATAGTATTAGCTTTTATATTTAGATCACTGATCCATTTTGAGTTAATTTCTGTTTATGGTGTAAGGTAGGGGTCCAATCACTTTATTACATGTGGAAATTCAGTTTTTCCTGCATCATGTGTTAAAGCGACTATTTTTTCCCCATTGAATGGACTTGGCATCTTTGTCAAAAATCCATTGACCATGTATATGAGGGTTTATGTTTGGACTTGCAATTCTATTCCATTGGTCTGTATGTCTAACATGCCAATGTCACTTTGTCTTGATTATGTCAGCTTTGTAGTATGCTTTTCAATCAGGAAGGATGAGTTCTCCAAATTCATTCCTCTTTTGAAAGATTATTTTGGCTTTTGGGGGGCTCATATGAATTTGAGAATCAGCTTTGCTGCATCCTGAAATGCATAAAAGGGCTTTTAGAATTTTGATAGGGATTACATTGAACCTGTAGATTGCTTTAAGTCATAGTGACCTCTTAACAGTATTAAGTGTTCCAACCAGAAACAAAGGTTTTCTTTCCACTTATATACTTCTTCGTTTTCAGTGTACAAGTGTTTTACCTCCTTGGTTAAATTTTTTCTAAGTATTTCATTCATTGTGATATTGTTGTAAATAGAATTGTTTTCTTAATTTTCTTTTTGAATTGTTCATTGATAGTGTATACAGATACAATTTATTCAATGCAATGCACCATATAAGTAGAACAAAGGGAAAATAATCCACATGATTATTTCAGTTAATACAGAAAAGGCATTTTAATCACCATTTTCTTATTTAAGAAAACTCAAAAAAGTAGAAAAAGAAGGTAGCTTCTTAAATATGAAAAAGGGAATTTATGAGTAGTCCACAGCTATCACTATACTCAATGGTGTGGGATTGAAAGCTTTTCTTCTAAGATCAAGAACAAGAACATCATTATGACCACTTTCATCACTGTTATTCAGCATTATACTGGAAGTTCTAGCTATGGCAGTTATATAAGAAAAGAAATAAAAGGCATCTAAATAGAAAGGAAGAAAAACTCTCTGTATTTGCAGATAATAGGATCCTATGGGTAGAAAATCCTAAATAATCCACAAGAGAGCTACTAAAGCTAATAAATAAATTCAGCAAAGTTTCAGGGTACAAGATCAATACAAAAGAATCCATTGTGTTTCTATACACCAGTAATGAATCATATGAAAAGAAAATAGATTTTTATTTTTATGCAGTAGTTATTTTATAAATTCAAATTTTGAATAGTTCCAATTTTTCCCAAGATTCATCACCTCAGAACCCCTCCAAATAATTCATTCTATAGTTTTCGAGTACGCGCTAAGTAACCTTCTAAAATTCAATGCACGAATTTTTGTGAAATAAAGTGTTCTTTATCATATAGAAAAATGATAATGAAATTACGACTCCTATTTTAAATACTGGTCTTTCAAAGCTTATATTACAAAAAAAAAATATTGTTGTGTTTTAAGCAATCCTTACTACGCAGGACTGGTTTTGTTGCTCTGACTTGGTGTTCTACAATTCAGGCTAATAAGAACCCTAAGACATTCTGTCAGAGTCAGAAAAGAGTCCCTTGTTCAATTTTTGTTGAAATGCGATTGGAATTCACTATGAAAACTGATGAGCATTTGTAGTAAGGCCACTGAGGATGGATCAAAATAATTTTGTAATCTTTCCTTTAGCTCTGATTATGGTGAGACACAATTCATAATAAATAATACATCTTAAATAAAAGCAAACATTGTTCTTACTTGAAAATTCTAACATTCTTAAATTTCAGTGCTCTATAAAATTTCTCCAGGTTATCATCTCTTATTTAGCATTCTCACTGCTTCTGCATCCACCCCTTTTCCCATAATTCCAAACTGCTTTTATGTAAATATTTGGATTAGATTTGTTTTTAGGAATGCTTCAACCTGAAAGCATATAACGAATTCAGTTAACAAAATGACAGGTGTGTATTTGGGGATATGGAAGATGCAAAGATGGTGCAATATTTTTAGTCAAAACTTTCTTCAGTGTAATATAAATACCAGTATTCTTTATCAAAATATTAAAAAATGTCAAAAATGTGCAATTCTTGTACACTGAAAACTGCAGAGCATTGCTGAGAGGAAATAAAGTAGATCTAAATAAATGAAGAGATGTAATATGCTCATGTTCTGGAAGATTCAATGTTGTTAAGAAGTCATTTTTTCCTAAATTAATCTATACATTCAGTGGAATCCAAATCAAACTCCCTGCAAGCTTTTATAAAAATTAACAAGCAGATTATAAAATTAATACAGAACTGCAAAGTTCCTAGAATAGCCAAAACAACTTTTAAAAAGAATTAAGTTGGAGGATTTACACTACCTGACTTAAAGATTTAGTAGAAAGAGACAGTAATTAAGACCACATGAGCTAGACCCCATCTCTACTAAAAATAGAAAGAAATTAGCTGGACAACTAAAAATATATAGAAAAAATTAGCCAGGCATGGTGGCACATGCCTGTAGTCCCAGCTAC
>NW_012151097.1:385653-390940 GCF_000956105.1 Propithecus coquereli
AAAATAGAAAGAAATTAGCTGGACAACTAAAAATATATAGAAAAAATTAGCCAGGCATGGTGGCACATGCCTGTAGTCCCAGCTACTTGGGAGGCTGAGGTTGAAGGATTGCTTGAGCCCAGGAGTTTGAGGTTGCTGTGAGCTAGGCTGACGCCAAGGCACTCTATCCTGGGCAACAGAGTGAGACTGTCTCAAAAAAAAAAAAAGTGGTACTAGTGTAAGACAGACAAACAGATAACAGGAACAGAGTGAAGAGTACAGAACCTATACTTACATGATCAATTGATTTTTAACAAAGGTACAAAGGCAATTCAATGGATTAAAAAAAATAGTACTTTCAACAAATCATCCTGGAACAATTGGATATACATATAATCTCTAACGCATACTTTGCATTATGTTCAAAAGTTAACTCAAAATCTATCATAGATATAAATATAAAACCAAAACTATAAAACTCCCAGAAGAAAACATAGGACAAAATCTTAGTAACCTTGGGTTAGGAAAAGACTTCTTAGATATCACAACAAAAGCATAACCCATAAAATAAAAAAATTAAAAATGAACTTCATCAAAATTAAAAACATTTGTCTTTGAAACACAGACCAAGATGGTGAAACTAACCTTCACTTCTTGGTTATGGTGATGTTTCATGGGAGTACACATATGTTAAAGTACACATTATCAAATTGTACGCTTTGAACATGTGCACTTGATGTCAAATATATTAATACATGTTTTTAAGACTCTATTTCCCATCTTCCCAAATCTCAAATCACATTTGTCTGGAAATGATATTTTATTAAGAACAATAAGCAATTTTATGTGTTAGAAAGCTTACATACATTCAACATATATTTATTTAGCACCTGTGATATACAAGATGTGATTCCAGGTTCTGGGGATGCATTAATGAGCAAAATAAATAATGTTTCTCTCTTTTGGAACTATATTCTGATAAGACAGATTGACAATAAAGAAAGAAAAAATATATAATTCCTGGTGGCAGTAAGTGCTATGAACAAAATAAGGCCGTGCAAAGAGGTAAAGTTGATGGGAATAAGGTTGCTATATTTTAGGAAGAGAGATCAAAGAAAGACTCCACCATGAGGGGACATTTTAGCAGAGATCACTAATGAAGTTACCACTTCATGTGAGCAGAGATCACAAATAAAGAAACAGAGAGAGCCTTCTGGGCAGGAGAATCCCCAAATACCAAGGCCTAAGATAAGAAAACGTTTATTGTGTTAGAGGAAGAGCAAGAGGCCAGTGTGGATGAAACAAGTAATCAAAGGGGAAAATTGGGGGAAGGAGATCAGGGCAGAGAAGTAGTCAGATTTTCATCATGCAGGCCTTGCAGACTTTTGGGGTTTTTTCTACATGTGATCTGAAACCAGTGGAGTGAAATGAGGAGGAAGGTCACATAAGTCATATTTGTGTGTGTTGAAAATTACTGTGGCAGTAGTGTTGAGAACGGACTATGTGAGGGCAGTAGAAAACAATGGTGGTGGCCAAGACTCCAGTGGTTGAGGGGGAAAGGGGTCAGGTTTGGGGTATATTTTGAAGACAGAGACAAAATATTGTGCTGTCAGATCGAATGTGAAATGTGAGAGGTCATGGATAATTCCAAGGTTTGGGGACTGAGTCACCGTTGAATGGAAGTTTCCATTTTCTGAAAATGGAGATGTAGGGGAAGAACAATTTTGGGAATGGAAATCAAGAGTTTGGCTTGGCATTTGTCAAATTGCAGATAACTACTAAGCATCCAGGTGGAGACGTTGAATAAACAGTGGAAAATAAAACTCTAGAGTCTTAGGGAAAGGTCAGAGCTGGAAATACAATTTGGGAATCATGAGCACATCAAGGACATTTAAAGCCATGGGACTAGATGAGTTCAAGTAGTCAATGAATGTTTATAGAGAAGGCCAAAGTCTTGATGCTGAAATGTATCCAAATTGCTTATATTTAAGAGGAACATATTTTCTCACTGCATCTGTTATATAGAATTTTTCATTCTGTTTTATTGTTATAGTCCTATAGCCATAAAAGTAAAGTGATGATAAGAAGGGCTATTGGACAGGTCAGGGAACTCAGGTATCTAACCCTGGATCTGCTAGTAACTAACACATGGACTTGAGCTGTATGTTTCCCTCCTTGGTTTCAGTTGCATCATCTATAAATTAAAACAATGGAGCTTGTTGACTGTTAGAGTAGGAGGAATAAAAGAAAAGAGTAACACTAACTCTAAGGTTTTGAGATTTGTTGGTTGCCTGGCCAGGAAGCTACTAGTTTAGGTAAGATTTAGATACATTCAACATTCCCTGTGTCATCTGTAACGACCTGTAAATCTTACAGAGCTGTTCTTGCATAGGAATGGCTTTTTAATTTTCCGCTTGATTTTCACTTATATTTACTGTTCTGTAACTTAGGGATGGTTTGGTTTCAAAAACTAGAAGCTCTCTGAAAGTATCTTAAGCAGAAAGGAGAATGTATTAGAAGTTTCCAGGGTATCTTGCAGAACTCCAGGCTTCCTGAGGGACAGAGCCAGGAAATAGAAGACTAATTCTCCATCCTGGTTTCCTCTTCTTTGCGCATTAGCTGTCCTGACTCTGCCTTGAATCCCCAAAATATGTAAACTTCAAGTCCACTTTCTACAAATAATCGATCCAATCTCTGTATGTGCCAATTTCGACTTCCTTGGTGAGAGAGCCTGATTTGCTCTGCCTAGCCTCTGCAGTGATGTTCTCTCGATCAGTTGCCCATCCCTGGTCTAGTTAGCTATAACCAAGAAGGGGTTGGTTCATGTAGTACGTATTTGAAGGATTCTAACCTTAAGGTTGTGAGCTTCAGATGATAGCTCATAAAAGAAGAATGAAGCTGTCCCTAAAGAGATCTAAAGGAAAAAGAATTTAAAAATTTAAAATAAACTGTCCTAAATTATCACATTTCTTTTTAATTACTGACCCATTCCTCCACCCACCTCCACTACCCACACGTACACAAATATTCAAAGGCTGTTATTATACAACAGGAAATACAAAAGTAACATAAATCTGTGATTTCTATTTTCTAGAATGCTATAGCAATGTCCTTTCAAATATTTTGATTTGGGTCCATAATTTTTTGATTTTTCAAGTTTTTCACCAATATTATATATGAAGTAAAATCACTAAGGAGGCTTTTGAGTTCTTGTTCCATCACAAGTACAAATAATACAAATTCCCCAAAGAACTTAAAGTACACTTTGATTGCTACACTCAGTATTCTTTAAAAATCTCTTCTTAGCATTTGGATGAATTTCTAACAAATTATATCTTTCTATCAATATTGCATAAGTAGAAGACATTAATACTTCTTAGAAGCCAGGCACAGTGGCTCACGCCTGTAATCCTAGTACTTTATGAGACCGAGGCAGGAGGATTGCTGGAGGCCAGGAGTTCGAGACTGGCCTGGGCAACATTGTACATCTTCATCTCTACAAAAAATAAGAGAAAATTTAGCCAGGCACAGCAGTGTACACTTATAGTCCTAGCTACCTGGAAGGCTGAAGGTGGAGGATCCCTTGAGCTTAGGAGTTCAAGGCTACAGTGAGCTATGATCATGCCACTGAACTCCAGCCTGGGCAACAGGGTGAGACCTTGTCTTTAAAAAATAAAATTAAAAAAAAAACACTTCTTAGAAAGGAATTAATTACACTTTATGGCTTTTAATTTTTTTCCATAATAACAAGGAGGTCCTGAACTTATTAGACTAGAAAAATTAATGCAAGGAAAATACTTTTATGTCTTTGATATATACTTAAAATGCATGCTAATTTCACAGTGATGATAAATTATTATCCTTTCAATACTATAACAGATATTGTACATTAGAGTTAGTTGTAAAGAACTATGGGAGAATTTAAATATAAAACCTGCTACAAATACAACCTTATGGACTTTACACAGAAAACAATCTTTGTGAAAGCCAAATTTTCTTACCAGCCAATGTTGCTTATTATAGAATCCAAAGCTTCACTAGAGTCAATTTCTCCTCCTAAGGCTCTAACTGCCCTTTTTGATGGAATCTTTTTCTTCCTCCTACTTTCCTCATAGTAGAAATGTCCAAAGATTTAGTCCTTTTAACTCTGCTTAAAAGTTCCACCCATTCTTAGCTCTTTGACAACCACCATTTATTTATTCATTTACGCAAAAAGAATTAGTAAGCATCTACTATTTCATAAAGTGCTATCTGACATGCACTGAAACTTGAAAACAAATTAGCTACTGTCATTGTCTTCTAGGATCTTAAAACTTAGATACAATAAAACCTTTTCATAAGTAAATATAACTAAAAATAAAAAGATCCATGGTATAATACAGTGTAATCAATGCTATGGGATTTCAAGAGAAAGGAATTTGTCTGAAATTATGCCACCCTAACATAAATGAAAGTTTGTCTACTTGACAATCCTTCAATCATCATTAACTGATTACTGATTATACTCTTTGCAGAGCCTTTTCCAATCTATTCCAAAACTTTTTAATAATAATAATATCAGCTAGCGATTATTGGTATTCACTAAATGCCAAGTAATGTTCTAAACAATTATATGTATTAATTTATTTAATCCTCACAAATCCCCTACTAAGTGAGTACTTCTATTTTCCCCATTTCACAGATAATAAAACTGAGGTACACAAAGTTATGTCCTGGACCACATAACTGATGAATGACAGAATCAGGATTGTGCATCTATTTAGTTGACACCAAAGCCCAAGCTCTTAACCAACAGACTATCCTGTTTGCAGCCCCCAAATTCATCTCTACCAATTTTATTTTCTATGGAGAAACTGGCTTCATAGTTTCCTATAAAGATTGAAATCATCTGAAAAGAGCTCCTTTGACCTCAGACCTTCCATCTCAACATTTGTCTGTAACGTTTATCCCGCCTCTCTCTAAATGAACTGTTTTTTTGTATCTTTGTCCTCATTTCCACTGTGGCTTTTTTGTCACTCAACTTTTCGCCCCATGACACTCTTCATGACTTTCACATGTGTTAATAATCCTTTCTTCTCAACTCTCCTAGCACTACCCCACATTATTTATTATTTTGTTTATAACTTGCCCCCATTGCATTATATATTCTTTGAATACATGAATAAATATAAATTATTGACAAGTGTCTCTCTATATCATCTAGGACAGCACTGGGTAGGAAAGAAACAAATATGGATTTATAGTTTTAAAAATATAAAACCTTTAATTATCTTTCAAATCATATAATTTAAGACTATAAAACTGTTGA
>NW_012151097.1:391450-406919 GCF_000956105.1 Propithecus coquereli
ATGGAAAAGAATATTTTGGGATTTTTATTTGTCTCATATTTAAATATTCTGAATGAAAAAAAAATCTTACAGAGCAGAACATTTTAGTTAGAAATTAACATTCATACAAAATGTTCCAGCCAGGTAATGGACATTTTGCTTAAATGGCTTTCTGTTTTTTCTTTTCATATTTTGAAGTGTATTCAGAACTCTTTAGTTACTTATTTCATATGCTTTATAAACAATTCTTTAGCTGACTGTTAAAACTAAGTACCTTTAACCTAACTAAAAAGAGAATAGGAAACAGTGCTCTTCTTATGGCTATATCCTTCTTCTCCAGGGAAGGAATTATCCCTTATTAGTGAAGAAAGCCGAAAAAGATGAAGATGAATAATCAGAGCGTTGGAAGTAGGGCTTAACAGCTGTTACAAAGTAAACAAACTGCAGATACCGCAAGAGTACGGGTTTCCAGTCCATTTCCTTTTTTTGCAAAATGTCTGGCTTCTGTGTTCTTTATTCAGATGGGCTCATACCTGGCAGAGAAGTTTTTTGGCTGTATTTTCATGGAAGATCTGTAGGAAATGAATTGAGAAACTTGACAGGAACAGCTTGAGGTATTTGATGAATAATAGAGAATCTCCACTATTCAAGTGTCTGACTAGAACAGAATGAGAAGTATTAGGAACTTGGAAAAAAGGAAAGATTGATTTAAAAATAATACGCTGCTCTAACCCACTGGCAAATGCAGTTCTTTCTAAAGCCCTGTAGACAGATCACATAAGGAAACAGCTTAAATTAGATTTCCATAGACTTATTTGGACCGTCTTCCCTGTTGTTTGTTACTTGCTGCTTGCTTTATCCCATCAAAAATAAAAATACAAAAGGGAAACTAAAACGTTGTATAGAAAGTACCAGTGTTTAAAGGGTATATTTCCGATGTATGTGAGGTGCTATTCATTTTTGCATTCTCCCCTTATGAAAAGTTATTTAGTTAACTCCTTCAGGATTCATAGTTTCATTTCCCATTGACTAGAAAATTCATAAGGAATGAGTCTTATTTAACAATCCTGTGATAGAGTTGCAAAGGTCTTAAAACATACATGATGCTTTCTTCTCATTTATATATAGAAAATATCTAGCACATGCTTAGAATGACTTGACTTAAATTACTTTTATACAGTTTTCTATATGTGGACTTCAGAAGCACTGAAAGAATTTTTAAAATCCAGCACATAGTCAAAATTAATGTAGAGGCTGATCCTAAAGAATAAAAGGAAAAGAAGTTTGGGCTAACTTCACTGAACTTCAATTCCCTCATTGATAAAATGCAACTGTTTGATGAGATGAATAGTAAGACATCTTTCTGTTCTCATAGTCTGTGTATCTAAATTACTTTCTGTGAATAAAGTTTTCTTTTAATCATCCGTTGATTTTTTTCACTTAAGTCATATGTTTTTCCAGTTCTCACTAGGAGTCAGAGGGTACATATTATCATTCCAGATTTATCCCCATGGGATAGGTATGTGTGGTAAAGAAAACAAAGATTTAATAAAATTCAGGACAGGAGGTACAGTATTATTTATCATTTTATTTGTTGCAGGTAAGAGAGAAATCTTTTAGCTTTTTGGGACTATTTATGCTTAAATTCAGTGGATACTTTTCAGTTCTTATTTTATTTCAACTCCGAGCAACTTTCAACATGACTGACTCCTCCCTCATTAAAAAAAAAAAGTTTTTTTCTGATACCAGCCTCTTAGCCTTTCTACTCTCTGTCCACTATTCCTCCTATTCTCCACTGCATGCTCATACTCCATCCTTTATTGCTCTATCCTAAGCCACCTTCTCTTTTCTGCTTCCTCTCTTGAACATCTCATCCACACCCATGGTTTCATTGTATACCACCATATGCCCAAATTGATATCCCCAACCCAATCTCTCTTTAAAGAGACAAACCAGTATATGCAACTGCCTAGTGCACATCTCTTTTTAATTGTTTCAGAGCCACAAAACACAGCATGTGTAAAATTAAATTCATGTCCCATCCACCCACTCCTGGCTTGTTCCTTCCCTCGTGTTTCTTTGTTACTGAATTTCACCAGTAGCCATTTAGTCCCTAAGTCCATCATCAAAGACAGGACCTTCCCCTTCAATTTCACATTCAAGCAATCACCACATACAATCAATTTTACCTTTGGAAACATGTCTCACACATACCAGTTTTTTTTCCCCCATATCCACTGTCACCCCTAAGTCTAGAAAATCATCATCTGAATAGTAAGATAAACCTGAACTTGTTAATAAAGTTCACAAAGCCCTTCATTATCTGAACCTCTGGCCTCCATCCCTCCTCTCTTCCCGTCGGAAACTCAGTGCTACTGCTACACTGAATTTCTTTGAGTTCCTTTAATACACATTGCTCTCAGTTCTCTAGAGACTTTTCTATAGGCTCTTCCTTCTGCCTAGAAAACATATTTTCCTCTTTTTCAATTCTCAGCTGAGGCAGAAAGTAAGTATCTTAATATAGTTCGAATAATTTCTATACACAATGCCTTATTCTAAACACTTTACATGTTATTAACTTCTTTCATTCTTGTAACTTCCATACACACACACACACACACACACACACACGCTTACAAGAGGGCTGTTCAGAAACTATCCAGCCATTGTCAATATAACAAGAACAGTCACATGGCTGGATACTTTCTGGACAGCCCTTATACACACACACACACACACACACACACACACACACACACACACACATACATATACAAATATATACAAAACATAACCTATTGTGAACTGGAGATTTGTTTGTATTGACCTTCAAAGAATGCCCATAAATATAAGGAAAGAAAACATGGGAAAGAATGAACTAAGATTTCTGGGTACACATCCTTAGAAAAGCACATGATTATCAGAAAGGTATTATCCTAGTATGTATTATTTCTGCATTACAGAAATAGCAAAACAATCACTAGGTGACTTTGGACAAGTTATTTAGCCTCTTGATTTTTTTTATTGCAAAATATGACTAATTCCCTCAAAGAATTATTACAAGGGTTAAATAAGTTAAATGTACATAACACATAGGAAAGTTATCTGTCAAATTATTACTATGCACATATTTTCTCAAGATAAAATATATGTAATAAGTAAAATGACTATCATAGGTAATATTTCTTTAGCACTGAGTACATGGCAGTCACTGGGTCAAAAGATTTTCGTACATTCACTCACTCACTCCTCACAACAGCTCTCTGAGGTGGGGACTGTTATTGTTCCTATTTTTTAGGAGAAGAAATTGAAATGCAGAGTAGTTAGTAAGAGGTGGAACTCCTGACTCAACCCCAGAAATTCTGACTTGGAATTTACTGTACTCTACATTCCTGGTTATAAAATATCTTCACCTTATTATTGGTAAATGACGGGGATATCTGTGGCCAATATGAAGTCCAAGACAAAGAACAGTCAGCTCAATAGAAACTGAAGTATCTAAAACTCCGAAGTGATTTTACACTTACCACCAACTCGTGTGCATTAATTAAGAGAGTGGGAGTGAAATGAGGATTTTAAAAGACGTCTCTGTTGTTCCCTGAGGCAATAGCATCATCTACTTGTATAAAATACCTGTATTTTCACCAGAATAGGAGAAATAAATTAATATCAAATGCTTGAAAATCTTTATTGCCCTTGAACTTCCCAAAGAGAAGCAGATGTACTCTATGGAAATAGAAATGTCAAAGGCAATGATCTTACAGATCACGTCTTGGGTTTTGTCATACTGGAAACTGTTCAGCAGACACTCAAAATCCAGATGATGATTTTTTTTCATTAGAAAGTATTACTTGAAGGGAAACTGGGTTCTTTGTAGTAAATGTTTTTTAAGAAAGTGTGAAAACATCATGAAAGTGCACAGAAGATACTAACAGATCTCTTGGTATTTTTTTCCACTAACAGGTTAAAAAAAGATATCCACATTTAGTAAAAGAACAAAAATGGCCCCCAGATGGGAACAACTGTATTTTTTCACTTTTGAATTAAACTGTCATTTCAAAAATATTGCTGTCACTTAAATTGAGAAGTAAAGAATTAAAATATTCTTGTAATAACAGGTGAACCAGGTGCACAGGAAAAATAGTTGGCCACAACAAACCTCCCTATCATACAGCTGTGCAAATAAAGCATTCTTTCGAAATGTCAGTATCTGTATAAAATTTTACTTTCTTTCAGATGACATAATGTATAAGAAATGACTGAGGAAAATACAAAGGACTGTATAAATACAACTTATTAGTGTAATTATTTAGGTTAGCCGATTTGCTATAATATAGTTTAATGAAAGCAAAAAAGAATATGTTTAGAGATTTATATTAAAGCTTGAGTGACGAAAGAAAGAAATGATCCCAGAAGGATTTAAATACCATGGAAAGTACTAAATTCATTATATCTGTTTAGTATTGGTAACAATTAACAATAAGAAAATATGCCAAAACAAAAATCATCTTAAAAATATGTGAGCCATGCCAAAAGTGTCATTGATATTGAAAAACTCATATTTTTTTATACCTTATTTTAGTATCATAAAGCTCTTGGGTTTAGTTAACACCCACCTATATAATTGTTCACACTTCTGGATCTTAGAAAAAATAGGCCCTGAGTGAGGAATAATTTTAGGTACATAAGGTTTTTAGGTAAATTTAGGTAAATAACTTGATGTCAAGGTTGTGAGTCAGTTTTGCACTTGGTTCTTCTCTGGCCTATCCCCTACCTGAGTAATTTGCTCCTGTTCTCTACTTCAAAGAACACACATAGTATCTCAGAAGTCTGTCTTTCTCATATATACTCTGTCCTTGTAATTATTTTTTACTGTTTAGCATCTTTATATGCTGTGTGTTGACATCTATCATAATCGTTCTCTATTTCTCACATCCTATCTATTAGTTTGTACGGTTATAGTACTGGTATTTATATATATATATATGCATTATAAATATGACATCATAACACTGGTATTGATGATCCTACAATGTGAGATAAATTCCATTTGCTGCTAGATTAGAAACACTCTATTCTGGGGACTTCTGAATGTCTGGCTTTTTTATTCTTGGATAAAATGAGAGCAGTGGGATTTATGATGACTTATTTAAATTTCTAAATTTTCTGTAGAGATTCTCCAAACTTAGCTTTTTTTACTGATCCTTTTGAAAAACTCATATTGAAAAGTATAACATGCTGTGTTTAACTGCTAGCATTGCAATTGCAAAATTTGCAATGAGATCAAATGATAAACTGTATAAAGGACTCGATACTGAATTAGAATAATAGTAATAGCAAAATATATGAAAGCTATATGTGATAAAATAGTCTAAATATTCTATGTCCTCATCCTACTAAAACACTAGCTAAATACAAATATCCAAGCTTGCTTCTTTCTCAAATCCCTTTATATTTCCGTACACGGCATTACCATTTGTCTCGATACCAACTTGATTTCCCTGGACCAGCATCAGGCTTTATCCTTCTTCCTTTTTTTTTTCCTTTGCTGTTGATTTTTCTTTCTTTGAATTTTTATCTAGCCCTGCCATCCTTCCTGTACCCGCTACATCATACTCTCATTTCCTCTCATCAGAACTGGCTGGAGATGACCTCCTTAGATTCCTCTTCCTAATGTTGCAATTAAAGTTCTTAAATTCTACCTTCTAAAACTTCATTTGCTTCCTCAAAAATCCTGTCTTGTTTTCTTTTGTTTTGTTTTTTTGTCCTCTGCTTTCCATTTCCTCTTACCTCCTTTCAGCAGTCCACACTGCCCTCATCTCACCTCCCTGGTCAATACCAGTCCTCCTTCCTGTAGGCAAAACACCATCTTCTCTAGGGAAACCGACGTTCTCACCGTCCAGCAAACTTGACCCGCATTTTCCAGAGCCGACCCCTCACTCCAGGCCCATCTTTCTAAACTGAGCTTTGATGATTTCTGCCTTCTGTGAAGTTATCACTGGCTCTTTCCAGCCCTCAGTCATCTCCTGCTGCTCCCAGGTCCTGAGGCATCTTTCTTCTCTTGTTTGCTGTAGTTTCACGTGAAGCCCTGTAGACGGGTTACCTAGACTGTAAGCTTCTTAGCATAAGACTCCATAATTCTCAGTGCCCTGGAACATACAAGGTACTCAAGTATTTGTGTTAAATGAAGGGAGAGTAGGACATAGGAGGTGGAAGAAAGGAAGAGGGCACAAACACTACCATTCTGGCTCCATGAACCAGTTTCTTTTCTAATACACACATTAACGTATCAGTAAATTGAACATTGTAACTTAAAATCAACGTCTTATTTTAACTCTAAATAGCAAACATCTTTTGAAAAAAAATCTTCTCACTTTCCAGCATGATACATACATACATCCAGGAAAGATTATCTCTCATAGTAAACAATCTACAAGCCTGGAAGAAAAAAATAAAACTTTGATTAACACTTCATGTAGTCTAATATATTTTCTATGGCATGGTATAAAAAAAGCAATGAAATTTTCTGAATGTTTTACTGTTGGGAAACTTTTGACTCAGTTCTTGTCCAAGGTGAAGTAAAAATTTTAAAACTTTTCTTTTGTAAATCCATTAACACAAGTCAGACTGTCTGTATAATTTAGGCATACAATTCTACTTTGGGAACTAGAAAGTCTCCTGGAAAGGGAATATGAAGTTCTCTTAGTCTCTGTGATTTTTTGATCAAATATGCATAGCCCTATTCCTGGGAAGACCCCTTCTCCTGATGTAATCACAGCACGATCAGTGCATCTGAGCTTCCTTCCTTTCTGAGGTTTCAGTTGAAGTCAAAAGACATTAAGAATGAAGGATTTAGACAGTAGAACATTTCATAATTTATGATGCATATAAATTTACATTGAATATTTAAGCTCACAAAAGATATTCCTGAAATTTTACATGCACCAAAGATTAAAATTAATGCAAAGGTACAGATATCCTACATGTAAAAAAAAAAAAAAGACAAGAGTGGTGTAAAATAATTTCGTAAGTAAAAAGCAATGCAAATGTTATTAATTCAATACAAATTCTGGTCACTTTCGTGATACCAGTCGACATCTTCCCAAAGTATTAAAGTGCCAAAATAGCCCCAAGTTATGCTGGATATATATCACTATACATTCAGTATAACATGAATTATACACTTACCAAGTATCATCTGTGGTCTTAACGTAGTATGTACATCAAATCCATACTGAACAGAATGCAAGAATGCTATTTACCAAGAATTTTATATATGACTGACTTAATTATATTTTTAATTATATTCCCTTCTCTGCTTCTCCTCACCACACTCACCTTTTATACTATGCTTGTAGGTATTCTTTCATTGTTCTTTATATGTCCTTATAAAATGCATATCATTTGAATGTACATGTATTTTAATTTTACATAAATGGCACATATATCTCATTCTGTTTCATACTTTTTTATTCAGTGCTATGTTTTCATACCTATTCATGACACTGTGAATACACAAAATCTATTGATTCTAAAATAGCATAATTTTCTTTGGAATACATTTTTCATTTTTTACCTATCCATTTTTCAATGATGGATGTAGAGAGTGCTTCCAACATCTTGCCATGACAAATAATGTTCCATTGAATATTTTCATGCATATTTTTGTATAAGGCAGAATTCTGAGACAACGCTCAATGACCCATGCCTTCGTAGTATAATCTCTTCCACCAGAGTATGGGCAGGACCTGTGAACATTATGGGATTTCACTCCTGTGATTAGATCACATTCCCTGGCAAAACTGAAGGGATTTTGCATAGGTAGTTAAGGTCCCAACGGAGTTGGTTTTGAGTTTATCAAAAAGGAGACTTTCCTGGGTGGGCCTGATTTAACAGGGTAAATGCTCTTAAAGAGGAACCTGGTCTTACCTGAGCACCAATTCTCCTACTGGCCTTGAAAAATCCAAGTCACCATGAGTTCTATAGCTGCAAGGAAATGAATTCTGCCAACTATCACATGATCTTGGGAAAGAATCCTGGGTCTCAGATAAGACCACAGCCCCAGACAACATATAAATTGCAGCCTCGTGAGACACGAAGCAGAGGACCCAACTAGGACGAACCCAGACTTCTGACCCACACAAACTGTAAGACAATAAATCTGTGTTGCTCAAAGCCACCAAGGTAGTGGTAATTTGTTCCATGACAATAGAGCACTAATATAGCCTGTTGGACATGTTTGAGATTCTCCTTAGAATATATCCCAAAAGAGAGGATTTCTGGGTTATTAGGGACACTCATACTTAACTTGACTATCAGGGCCTAAAATTTCTGTATTCTAACATCTCTGCCTATATTTTGATTTTTACTAGCATCACCAATATAAAAATGTATCTCATTGATATGTGGTGTTTCCCTTTGTGCTAGTGAGTTTAGACAACTTTCAATTACTTGTTTTATGTCCTTATTGAATGTCCTCTTTTAGCAGTTGATTGTTCATATTTTTTGCCATTTTACCACAAGGTTTCCTGATTTTTATTATTGTTTTGTAGGAATTTTTTGGATATTCTCATTCTCATTATTTCTAGACATTTCAAATATCTTTTCCCTGTCATCAGTTAGTATTTTCAAGTTCACTTGCTGGACTAAATCTTTACTGTTCATGTCACAAAATTCTTTTTTTCTTCAGAGCTTGAAAATTGTTATTTTGATAGTGAAGCTTATGATTTGAGCCCATGTCTTCGTAGGTCTAATAAGTCTGTGGTGTCACCCATCCAAAAAACATGTAGAGGGAAAGAAGAGTTCTGCAAGAAGCAGACTAGGAATGACACAGGAGGAATACAAAGACAAAGGCAGACAGCATTCAGCATCTGACCTTCAAGAGTAGGATTTTGCCTCCAGACAACAGCCTTTTAAGCCATAACTTTTGAAACAGGACTTTTAAAAAATATATTTTTGTGGCCACCACTTAACATATCAGTGGCTAATCCTGGAAGATTTAGACTCAGAATTCTCAGCAAAAATATCTCAGGACATTATTTATGAAGTTGGAAGAAGGAGGCCACGACCTAGAAGAAAAACTCACAACGTCTCAGCCTGAGAAATGTTGGTGAAGAAGGAAGGGGAGACATGGATAGGGTAGGTCAGACGTGTTCAAGTTTTCCAGTTCTGGGATGCAAGACAGAGACAGAGAAACTTTAGCTAAATGAGATAACAATGAGGGTTGCAAAGCACTCTGGCCCCACTTGCAATTTGCAACTCTGGAAATAGACTGCTTCGTCTGTTCACCCATTCCAACCTGGGTTACTGCTGGGACAGAAGGCACAGTCTGCATCTCCTTTTTACTTTTCTAAAGTCCTCTTGATTCTTTGATGACATAGTTGGAAGCTACAGTAGCTGAGAGCCTTGACCGAGCCAGTGGATACTGTAGCCTTTACACAGAAGCTACAGAACAGACCTTCGGGACTAACACCAAATGGAATACAGAGCCAGAAATGAGGTGGGGTGGAGTAAAGTGGGGGTGCCGGGAACCTGAATAAGGAGAGTGCAAGTTCTGCCGGCTCTTTCTGGATGGAAGATGTACGTGAGATACCCAGAGAGCTGCAAGATACCGAACTTGAGGACTTGGACCCTTCCCTTGTTACCTGAGGACCCCTAAGTTATACACACCTTCAACCATGCAGGCAAATCACAGAGAAACAGGGGATGCTCGCATCCGGCAGACTGAATGTTCTTATTCAAAAGAAACTGAGCACCACCAAACCAGTCTGTTCGAATTAAATGCTGACTCTCTATCCCACCAAACCAGCTGCTGGAGGCTCAGAAGGAAGACGAGGATGGTTACAGACAAAATAAAGAAGCTGCTTTTTCCCGCCTGCACATCTGCAAGACCATGTGACTTAAACATTCCAACCTATTTTGTGTAAATATGAGGGCACACCGCGATTGTGACCCCTTCATGTTAAAAAGTCTTTGTTTTTACTTAGTTATTTTAAATTAGTTATTCATACCAATGTCTTTTTTCACAATGTCAGTTAAATTAATAGTTGAAACTTCCAGATGTTACACCCTATGTTGACATGTTTGCCCAATTGTATGCACAACATCTGTCTGACTGGCTAAATTTTGCACTTTTCCACTGTATGTTTGATGTGATATAGACTTAATCAAACACTTAGAAACATCACAATATAATCCGATGCAGCTGTAGATCATTTAGTGCCACTGCGGATCCGCTGGATCGCCATTTGCCTTACGACAATCTTTGGTGGAGCAGGACAATACACCATAGGAAAAGTCAGCTCAATCCCACTTCTGGAAGGATCCTAGAGCTCCGGGTGGCACTTTGTAAAAATGAGCAAAGTGCTCCACCTCACATTCAAATGTGTCCACTAAAACTTCACAAGCACAGCATTAAATTAAAAGGCACCCTCGGGAGACATACATCATGGCAGATGTACTACAAAGAGTCACCTTCCAATATAGTCAAGAAATCTAAGTGAGAAACGGAAACTGATGTAACGTGTATCTAGGCAAAGCACCACAGCCATGCCCAGAAGAGACTGTAAATGCCCATATGTAACTAGAATCTACCCACGATACCGAAAGAGAATCATCACTAGGATACATTTTCTGACAGAAATCATTGTACTTAGGTATTTGATGTGAGGATGAAAAAAAAAAGTAATTCTGGGAGATGAGTTGGTTCAGATATGACAAGTATTGCCATAAAGGTGCCAAGTCGCAAAAATATCATAAAGTATGATCTCAAATTAAGACAGACGTATTTAAATTTTTTTCCAGAAAATGATCAGACTCGCTACAGATGTGATTAAAGGTTCATTTGAATTGCTTTATTTTGAATTGCTGAATGTGGACCTGGAGTAAAATTTCTAATTTATGATTATATTTTGTTTTTCCAGAGTGTGGTTTCAACAGAATGAAATGCATGCAACAAGCCCCTCAAGTCTTATGTTCTAGTAGTCAAAACAGAACAGAATTTTCACTGGAGAAATTTTAATTTTATGGTATTTTTATCCATTGCTGTCTCCAGAGCTAAATGTCTTTGAGTAATTAATTCAAATAGAAAGTGCATTCAAATACAAAAATTCATGTATAGAATGTTACGTGGTTTTAAGTTCTAAATAGGTAATCCTTAAAGTTGTCTATCATTAAAGTCAAGACTCTATTCTTTGCCTTTATTTCACATCTTCTTGATTAAAAAAAATAAAAGAAAAATATTGAGGAACAAACTATCAAAGGCAGATAGATAGAAAATAGATTTCTAAGCAATATAAAAAGTCTTTTAGTTAAGACATTTGCAGTTTATGTAGTACAAAATCTTCCTGTCAAATTAATTTTCAAAAATTTTAAATTATTTTTATGGCCTGCTTCTAATGCAAGTTAACATTTTGGGGTCAACCCAAAGTCTAAAGGATAAGAGTCATGCAGGCACTTGGAGGCATTAAGGTTAATGTCAAAAACAACTCAAGAAAATTCAAACTGAGACTTTCATGACCTCATAACTACCAGAAGAGCCATTGTTTCTAACTGAATACGCAACTACCCCTCCGAGTTTGATTAATGATGTGTGCTTGTGTAAATGTCCTTGGCTATGCTATAATTCCTATATCTTAAATCAGATTAATCATTTTCCATGTTCTTTTTTTCATGTTTCGTCTTTAGTTTAAGATTGGTCTACATAAGCCAAAAATAAATTGAAATAGGATGTGCTGGAAATGTTTGATGCATATGCTCAGATTCTACAAAATTCACTTCATGATATCCTTTTATATTTCCGGATTTTTTTCCTATAGTAGAGCTCAGAGACTTCATTCACATGATTACCCAGGCAAATGCTCATACCTCAATCTGTGTTCTGAACCACTAGTGGTCCAGAAGTTAAAAATATTTCTGAATATAGTACCTAAAAACAGACACACCAGAGTTCTGAATAGCTTTCCTATCTCCTTTATTTCCAGAATAATAATGAGAATAAACTACACTCAGAAAGCCAAATCTATATTTATAAATAAATGTATGTTTAGAACACTCATATTTAAAACTATAATATCATTCTGCATGTTCTGGGACTTCTTAATGCTTTACACAATCACTGTAAAGGAGTTTTATTTATTTAGGATTAGTAAGAAGCCACTATTTTAAGACAATTTCATTTCAGTCAACACTTGGTACCCTACCAACTGAAAAAAATTAAATGTGCACAGATGACACAAGTTTTTAGACGACGAAATAGTAAGACATTTGAATTCCCCAAGTATCAACTGCAAATAATTTTAAAATATGGTTAATCTGTGTTGGTTAAATTGAAAAAGAGTTCTGTCAGAAAAGTAGAACATATTTAACTTGGAGAAAGAAAAACTGCCTCTTTATTTTTAAATAAGAGTTTTCTGTTTCAGAGCAGTGGTACTTGGCTGTTTCAATGTAGATCTGTTTGATTACAAATCCAAAGAAAATGTTCTGAGAACAGTAACTTGTTTGCTCTGGGTTTAGAACTTGATGTAAGCCTCATTCGGTTGGTGAAAGCTTACTTTCACAAAGATTTCGTGTTAGCAAATAACACCAGGAAATGATCCCAGTGAGAAAATTTTACAAAGTCGTATTCATGGCCAGGCTTGGCTTGAATCAGTAAAATGATAAAATCGAATTCCTGTTACTGTGTAGTAGGTGTGCAAATTTTACCCCAAATCAGTGGAAATCATCATTCTTACACTTAAAGAGACATATTTTAACAAATCATGAATCTTTTCATTCAACTTTTTAATTTTTTTACTTGGGGCGTGTGTAATATTTTGAGATTCTTTATTCAAAAAAATATAATTCAAATTGGCTTTTTGTGTCATAATACTTTATCACAAGATTACTCCCATTTTCAGACTATGAGCTACATAAGCTCAGAATTCTCTTATTTGTCTTTATATTAAAAAAAAAATTGGCCAGGCACAGTGGCTCACACCTGTAATCCTAGCACTCTGGGAGGCTGAGGTGGGAAGATTGTTTGAGCTCAGGAGTTTGAGACCAGCCTGAGCAAGAGCGAGACCCCATCTTTACTAAAAATAGAAAGAAAATATAACAACTAAAAATATATAGAAAAAATTAGTCAGGCATGGTGGCGCATGCCTGTAGTCCCAGCTATTCGGGAGGCTGAGGCAGAAGGATTGCTTGAGCCCAGAAGTTTGAGGTTGCTGTGAGCTAGGCTGACTCATGGCACTCTAGCCCAGGCAACAAAGTGAGACTCTGTCTCAACAACAAAAAAAAAATTATCAGGATGACTGGAAATTTTTCAATGTTTATTAGATTATTAAGTGACTTTATTAGCAGTCATTTTATGGAGAAGTCATAAAACCATAGAGATGAAGATGGTAATAATCCTCTCTTTGAGTTGCAAGTAACAAAGAAACAATTAAAAGTTGCTTAAGCAAATAAGGAATATATTGATTCTATGTAATTGAAAGTCCACAACTACATCTGACTTCAGGCATGTCTGGATCTAGAAGCCCCAATCATGATACCTGAGCTCTCTCTTTATTTTTAAGATGTCATTCTCTTTGCCTGTGGATCTTTCTCCTACCGGCAATGGTTCCTCCCATGTGGCCAGGTAAGGTGGTCAAAAGTAGAATCAGTTAATTACCCTTACAGTTTATGTGCACAAAGTAATTATGATTATCTTTTTGAGACCTGAAGCAGAAAAGTACTGTGACTGGCCCTGCTTGAAACATGCATCCATCCCTGAGTCAATCACTGTTCAGGTGGTTGGGCCTTACCAACTATATAAGTTCTTTACTGGAATACTCTTAGGAATTTTTCCACTCTATTTTTTTTTTAATGAGAAAATGAGACCAGGAAATAGGTGACTTAAAGAATGTCATGCAGTGAATTAGTAGCACGGTTGGCAATGCTAAACTAACTTTAATGATGTGCTAGATAACAAAATAGAATTTAAAAAGAAAGTTATGGAAAGGGATCATTAGTATATATCTAGATTTTTGACATTATACACATAAAATGTGTATAAATTATGCACATTTACATTATACACATAAAATTTTAGACATAAATATATTTAAAATGTTAACATTTAATTATAGAGTTCAATGTTACTAAATTATTAATAATCAACGTGGTATTTGTCTGCATGTATTTCTTAAGCAATTCTTCTTGTGTTTGGCATTAATTTGGGCATCCAAAAAGACGATAGAAGTAAAAACCAGAACACAAATTCTATCGACTCAGTGGAATAACTTTCCAACCAGTTATGTAATGGATTTTCTAGGGATTATTGAAACAAAAATATTTTACTTGTATTTCTAATCTTTTTTTTACTTCTTCCTGTTAACAGATTATCACAGATTTTTTGAACAAGTCTTAATTTATTCATTTTCACCTTACTGAGAGTCCATACCTCTTATCACAGTTGAGAAGTTCTACACATTTTAGTCCCTGCTCACCCTTCTTGCAACCCCTCCACTCCCTCGCCTCCTCATTCACCCCATTCCAAATTTCCCATGACCTGGAGGATTCAAAGTGGCTTCCAAAAATACCCACCATGTAGCACAATGAGATACATTTAACGATGAAGTAGAGGCAAGTGGGAAACTAAAACTTGGATTTGTGTTAATATATAAAATTCATTCTTTTAAAACCTGTAATCTTTGAAGAAGTTCAGATAGGTATTTGAATGTGTGCTTTCTAGAAGCCAAAAGAAAGAGGAAAACTAGATCATTTACTGATCTGATTCACAACATTTATATAAGAAAAACAAACTAATGGATTAGAACAACTGTGTTAGCTGGATTAGCACAGCTGTGACTGCTACCAAAGCTAGCGAGAATTGCTATAGAACTCCTCATGACTAATGTAACAGGGTGAACACAACTTCCCAGGAAACGGAACAACGTGCAAGGTGATAAAAAAATAAATTAATATAGAATCAAAGTGATCCAAATACCTGGTCCTCTGATTATCTGTTTAGGTTTAGGTGAGACTTTAGAAAATCTGGGTAAATAAATAATATACATATTCTTCATTCATGCATTCATTACATTCATGCCTTGAAAGCTTATTGATTTTTTTCTTTACTCTGTGCACTGTGGGGTACAGTGTACAAAAGATAGAAACAGTCCATGTTGTATCTTGACCTCAGTGTCTAAACTGATACAGATATTATTCAAGTTTTTATAGTACAGTGTGATTAGAATTTGTAATATTTATTATGGAAATATACGGTGTTATGGGGTATTATTGCAGACAATGCTAAGCTAGTTAAAGAAATCACAGATAGCCTCACAGGTTGGCCAAGGACAGAGGGAAGGTAAAGATTCTTTCAAGCACAGGGAATAGCATGTAACTATAAAGCTTTAACATAATTAAAGGGAATTTAGTATATCTGCAGAAGCAAGAGTTGGAGAGAGAGGCTAGAACAAGATCATAAGGGGCTATAAAGCATAAAAAGGAGTTTGGATTTCATCCA
>NW_012151097.1:408324-409746 GCF_000956105.1 Propithecus coquereli
ATTTTGTTTTATAAAAATGGGTACCTGTACTTGTTTTCCTACATCTTTGATTTTCACCATCAACAACTTGAGGAAATCTCTCCACATTAACCTGATTGGATGCTATTCGTTATTTTTAGTGGTTGCATAATATTCCATACTATTGTTGAATCATAATTTATTTAAGCATTTCCTTACTGATGGATATTTACTTCATATCCTGTGGTAATTTTGTTTTCATTTTTTGCCATGGTATAAAATTTTGCCATAAACACCTTTGGAAATATATCCCTATTTCATGGTACTTCTATTTCTATGAAATAGTTTTCTAATTACTTCATATAGTTAACATAGTAAATATGTAGTGTAATATAATTATTATTTAATAGTGAGGGAATCTCTTATTATTATTTCAAAATATTATGGGGGTACAAATATTTTTAGTTACATGGATCACTTTGTTATGCTTAAGTCAGGGTTATAAGTGTGCCCATAATCCAGATAGCGTTCATTGTACTGTTAGGTAGGTTTTCACTCCTCCCCCTTCTGCTCTTCCCCCTGCTTGATTTCCAGTGAGTTTTCTTTGTTCCGTGCACATGTGTGCTCATTGGTTAGTTCCAGTTTAATAGTGAGTACATGTGGTATTTGTTTTTCCATTCTTTAGATACTTCACTAATGGATAGGATAATGGTCTCCAGTTCCATCCAAATTTTTGCAAAAGGCATTAAGTCATATTTCTTCATGGTTGAATGGTATTCCATGGTATACATATACCACATTTTATTAATGCACTCATGAACTGATGGGCACTTGGGTTGACTCCACCTCTTTGCAATTGTGAATTGTGCTGCAATAAACATTCAAGTGCAGGTGCCTTTTTGATGAGATTACTTCTTTTCCTTTGGGTAAATACCCAATAGTAGGATAGCTGGATCAACTGGTAGGCCTACTTTTAGTTCTTTGAGGAATCTCCATACTATTTTCCATAGAGGTTGTACTAATTTGCAGTCCCACCAACAGTGTACAAGTGTTCCTTTCTATCTGCATCCACACCAGCATCTATTGTTTTTGGACTTTTTAATAAAATCCATTCTATCTGGGGTAAGTTGATAGCTCATTGTGGTTTTAATTTGCATTTTATGATAATTAGTGATGTTGAGCATTTTTTCATATGTTTACTGGCCATTTGTCTATCTTCTTTTGAAAATCTTCTGTTCACGTCCTTTGCCCACTTTTTAATGGGGTTGTTTGTTTTTTTCTTGCTTATTCGCTTGAGCAATAACTCTGGTTATCAGCCCTTTATTGAATATATAGCTTGTGAATTTTTTCTCCCATTCTGTAGGTCATCTATTTGCTCTGTTGATTATTTCCTTAGCTGTGTAGAAGCTCTTTAATTTAATCAAGTCCCATTTATTTATTTTTGTTGTTGCTATAATTGCCATT
>NW_012151097.1:409945-410352 GCF_000956105.1 Propithecus coquereli
TCTCTATTTCATTTAAAGGGAAAAAATTCACACACTTTACCCAAACATATTATCACATGGTAATTTATAAGATTTAAAAAGAGAGACTGAAGTGTTCCACTATTTTATCTCAATAGGTATTGTTATATGATTTATCCAAAAATTGTTTCTACTAAGTCTGACTTCCAAAGTCACAGTAAGGGGAAAGTTATTCACAAGCACCAATAACATGTATCTGTATAGAAATTATAAAGTTAGTTCATAATCAGCTACTATCCCACAGAGTCAAAGGGTGAGGAAAGTTCAATAAAAGCTTCAAAAAATCAATGCCATTCCTAATAGATTGCTTCACATGGTGACAAGGAGTGTAGGCAGGGATCGATAGTAGAATAGCTATGCCTAACATATAATATCCATTCTCCCACATA
>NW_012151097.1:414972-419156 GCF_000956105.1 Propithecus coquereli
ATTAAATATAGAAGAGAATTTCCCTGAAAATATTAAAGGGCATATCAAGTTCTAAAAATTGATGAGGGAAAAATATCCTATACCTAGGCACATCCGGGAAAAGCCCTTATATCTAAGATAAAAAGAAAATCTTGCAAGCATCCAGACTGAAGGATAAGGTTACTTACAGTGGATAAATAATCAAACTGGTATCAACCTCATATTTGTTTCACTGGAAGGTAGAAGATACCAGAATAGCATCTATAGGTTACTGAAAGAAAAAAATGAATTCTAAAATATACCCAACCAAAATTATATATATGGAAGAATAGAGAGCAAAACCCTCCACTTCTCTGTGGAGTAGAGTTATAATCAGCAAATTTCAGAAAAATACCAGAAATCAAATTAGCAAACACAAATCATCTTTTAAAAGGCAGCAGAGAGCTGCTGAGACAACAATAACTATACTGGCTAAGATTTCAGAAAGGGGAAAACCTTGAAATGATGAGCTGATATATGCAGCAGATTTTACTTGCATTTTACTTGCAGGGGTATTTTCTAATTAGGGTCAAAGAGCAAAGTGAGATTCAGGCTCTGCCAATATGGGGGAGAAAATGCAAATGGAATATTTTTTCTCAAGGTATTTGTTGAATGCTGGGGCTGTGTGAGGTGTGGGAAAGTTTAAAAATTTAAGAAGAAAGCCTCTGAAAAATAATTCATCTTCTCCAGTAGTTTCAAGAGACAGATATCAGAGTGTAAAGCATGTTAGAAGGAGGGACCACGGATGACACACCAGACTATTAATGGAAGTCGTAGAAGGCCAGAATAAATCAGAGGTAAAGGAGCCTTAACACAATCACAATCCGGTTTTACCCAGTCTCATTCCTGATTGGTTTTAGGTGATTAGCCAGCGTCCTGTATGTGGCATGCTGATGGTAAACCTACTCTATAGCAAATGATGTCATATGGTGCCTCTATAATTTTTATACACATTTTCAAGCAAAACTTAGTAGATACATGAAAAGAGTGGAAAATATGACTAAAATCCAAGATAAAAAACTATAGGCAACATAAATGGACCCACAGATGATCTTTACATACAAGTTGTCTGACAAGTATCTTAAAGTAACTATGACTAACATGTCCAAGAACATAAAGAAAAGCTGTAGAAATATATAAAAAGATGGGGAATTTCACAGAGAATTTGAGTGTATATGAAAAATGCAAATTATAGAACTAAAAATACAATATCTAAAAATAAGAATTCAGAGATTACATTACTCATAAATCCCATATAAAAAGAATTCGAAAAATAACTGTAAAGAATCAAGAGACCTCAAGCTGCCATAAAACTTACATTTTAAACTTTATATTACATACTCATCCTTGGCAATTCCATCACCATCACTTTCACAACTGCTGTTAGAAATGAGTCAAAACTGTTCCCAAGAACACAAAATATTTGCAGAATGAGAGGCTAATGGGGACTTAAACGACTTGGCAAGTGCCTTTCAACTGAGTCAAATATATCGTGAATCTTCTGCACTCATTGCCTGAGCGATTATGATAATGTCTGTACTGTGCCACTAACTGACCATAAGAAAAATTCATATCAATTGCAACATTCAATACTGTGAGAGATTTATGTATGTATTTATGTATCTGTTATATTTAAAATACATTTCTGAAATAGAAATTCTTTTAGTGAATCAGAAGTATCGTCAGGCTGCCTGTGTTTGACTGTATTCCCTTTTATTGATAACCCAAATCCTTCCACAAATCTTCTAAGTAACGTTTCTCTATCTTTATTCCTTCTAAACTCCACTCAAGATCCCACTGGACTATTCAGACTGCATATCACTCCAAAAACTTACTTTTTTCTTCCTTGCATAAGACTTCGTTTATTGTGATAACATTGACATAAAAACGGAGTTTGTTTACTGAAATAATCAAAAATTCAGAGACTCAAGTCCCAAGACATATGAGCACATATGTGAAAATTACAAAATACATAAGGACATAATTCATCATAAACAAGGGACAGCAGCTATGACAAGAAATCTAGTAAATAAAGCAATCTGATAGTATAAAAATCTTTAAAAATGTTTAAAACAGAGATTCAAAGCATGAAAAATAAATAGGATGCATAAAAATAGCAACTATTTGACAAAAACTAAGACTTTTAAAAAGAAAAAGAAAACATTCATAGAAAATTAAAATTTCAAATCATGGGGTTTATTCAGCTTAAACAAACATAAAAGTTTCATAAATTAATAAGCTGGAATTAATAAACTATGAGATAAACCTAAAGAAAATTCTCAAAAGTCAATAAAGAGTAATAAAGAAATAGATCGTGTGACAGAGAGATTTACAGATGTAGCAGAAAGAATAGGGACATCCAATGTCCCCATAATAAGAATTCTCAATGGAGAGAAAGGGAGAGAGAATAAAAGTTTTCTAGGGTTAATAAAACAATATGGATCTTCAAATTTATGAATCTTAAGTAGAAAAAAATCCAAACTTAGAAATATCATACTGATATAAGAAAAACACACGTGAAAGTCAACCAGAGAGAAAAGACAGATTATTTATGAAGGGGTTACAATTAGAAAAACAGAAATATATTCATCAGCAAAAACTGATGCCAGAAAATAATGAAATATCTTCAAATTGCCAAGATAAAAATAATCGTCAAAATAAAACTTTATATGATACTTAACAATCATTCAAAAGTGAGAAAAAATAAGAGTGATTTTGCCATTCAGATAGTCACTGAAAACATGGTCTGGAAGAAGAAAATTAAGCCAAAAGGAAAGACATAGACACATTGATTCATTAACTCCTTCAACAAATATTTTTTGAGCACCAACTATGTGCCAGGCATTTTCCTTGCCATTAGGATTATAATTGTTAAAGAAGCAATAATGTATGTTAAGTTATTTTCAGTAATTGAAGTTAAACTGAATACTGTAGTTATAATGTGGATCGTTTTTCATAATTTTACATCCTTTTATAGTACAGTTTAAAAGCACAGTCTGTATTCCTCTCTTCAGTCTCTTAACCACCCCAGTCTGTGTCAACCATGAACTTGACTTCTCCTGCTGAACCAGTATACTTCCTTTTATTAAACACCAAATGCTAAACAATCCCTTGGAACCATAGACTAAATATTCTGGTATAATTCTTCCAGCATTCAGCAAATATTTATTAAACTGAATTCAACTGATTCTAGTTGAGTTGAATTAAACTGATCCAAGTATATCTGTGCTTAATCAATGCCAAAAATAAGGTCAATGAGAGCAAAAGGAATAGCAAACACTATAAACTTTATACGGTTGAATTTGGAACTAAAGAAAGACAAAGATATTTCCAAAGGCATCCACCGTCCCTCCACTCTTTTGGTATTCTTAGAGAGAATCTTAGATGGATAGCACATATAAAAATAGCTCACACCTGAAGGGTTAGATCACAAAGAGCAAACAGATCAAAAGCAGGATGTGGCTCTGCATTTTATAACGTCTAAAGAGAGAAAGGTTTCTTGGTTCATTAACCATATATCACTCATTGCTTCCAAATATTATATGTGCATGACATCGTCGTTGTCCTTGAAAAAAACAGCTGCAATTTGACTAAATCTGTCATCGATGTTGCTAAATGACAAGTGAGAAAATTACACAGCTGATGTAACTATATAGCACAACTCTCTTTAAAGTAATCATCTTTACAGAATAACAGTGCAACTGTTATCTTTATACAGAAGGCAGAATCTTAGGACAGAGGGACAAGACCTCATACGTCAGGATTTACCCACCCACCTCTCCCCTCTGGCTTTTAGGCAGTAATGTGATTCAAATAATCATGATTTAGGGTGTTAGAGTTGGAACACACTTTGGAGATACCTACTCCGACCACCTCATTTTAAAAATTAGTAAACTGAGGAAGCCAAGGAATGGTGGTAAGGAAAAGAATCAGGCTTGATTGATTTTGTAAGTGACTGTTACTGTAGGGACCGTCCCTGGGCAAAATTGGCTTAAGCCCAGAGTCAGCGAAACTGGGTGTGCTCTCCTTGGCGCCAGAGGTCAATAGGTCCGCACACGGCCTGTTGGACAAACAGAACTATTCCTCATGACAGATAGCTTTATGATAGATAACCAAGCGCCTGGGGTCTTGCAAACAAGCCAAGGCATCTCATTGTCCTGCATACG
>NW_012151097.1:429526-432501 GCF_000956105.1 Propithecus coquereli
GCTCTCTATTTAATAATAACACAAATGATTGCAAATCACTTAAATAGTGTGCCTTTGTCCTTAAGCTTAATTCGGCCTATATGCAACCAAGCAAACACATCATCAATTCAAAGGTGGGAAATATATTAATTGATAAAATACATGATGGATAGGGTATGCAGGCCTAGAGAATTCATTTTAATTTAGCAAACATAATAAGTTTCACAATCTCTCTTACAAACATTCTTAGACATTTTGACAATTTTTAGGCTCTAAGGATTTAGCTATTTAATATTCTTCACTTACTGACGTAAAACAGGGGCAATTTTTTTCTGAAGGTAATTTTCACATCATTTCACTGGGGGGAAAAGTTGCCTTCTTATCAGTGTTCATATTTTACTACCTGTGGCTAATTTTTAACAAATAGCAGTAAGTAAAAATGGCATCTATTCAATCAATGCCCAATCCAGCATCTGAAATATGTGCACTATGGATTCAACAGAAAAGTCCAAATAAAAGAAAATATTTAAAGGACACGAATTATAGCAATCCTCAATATCCCAATTATACCTATGGCTCTGTAGTTAGCTAGGCCTTCTTCGCGTGCGTTAAGTAAACTTTACAAGATTATACAGCAACATCTCCTGGATTAGGCAATGCAGAGGCAAAACAACCAGCCATCCCAGTCCTCCCGTGTACATTCAGTTATTCCACTATATGGAAGTTCATTGTTTTGCACTAGTTATTATTAGTCAAGAGGAATGTAATGTTTTATTACTTAGTTTCCTCAAAATAGAACACTGCTCAGTATGGTAACAAAAAATGGTCTTCATATCAGGGATGATCATCAAAAATAATTAGCATCTACAGCAGGGGCACTGACGGATCAGAAGGGACCCTGCCATGAACCATGCCAGTGTGAACTGGCTGAATGCCCATCCTGCCCTAGACATACCAGAGAGTCAGGACAGAGCGTCAGTGGCTAGACACTGAAAATATTCAGCAAGTTGCCATCGTGATGACAGATTGATCAGACACATTTAATTTTATTCCCTCCTACAACCCCACTAAAATACAGTATGGGAACTTTTCTTAAAAAAAAAACAAAAAAAAATTACCAAGAGCAGAGGAAACAGAAGAGGAGATAGCAATAACATTTGGAAGCTGGGAAACAGATGGATAAGTGCTACCTAACATAGGATGCCCAAGAAAGCCAGCTCCCTCACAGCACTGATGAGGGCAGAGAACGAACCCAATTTGCTATATAGAATCCTCAAAAAATACAGCAATAGGTAGCGTCAGTCACCTATGATTGAGGGGTTGAAGAAGAAAGGTCAGCAAAAGAAAGATTAGCCAAAAGCTGTAAAATGCAGTGATTCCTTCCTCTCCTCCAAAACAGTTGGTGTCTGTCTCTCCCATACATTAGTACAAGAAAGGAGGTGTAATCACGGAAAGGGTCTCTTGACTGAGGAATGCCAAGCACAGTTGAGGGCAGAAGAAATATTGTGAAAGACTGAGGATTAACAAACCTATCTACCTACCCACCTATAATGAATGTGGAAACCTACACCCTACCCCCAGCCCGCTTTTCCTACATGGCTCCCAGAGTTCTTGCAGCCAGGGAGTTACTCTTAGGTAAGATGTTGCAAGAGTCTTCTTTCAGAATCTGCCTAGTTTAAGAGGAAACAAAGACAATTAAAGGGGGCATGAGACATGCCTTCTGATCTATGATGTTTCAGCATTTCTCCCTTTGTGTACACTGTTGGACTATACATCTATTGCAATTTTTATTGTTATGGTTTCTTTCTAATTTGGTTTTAAGGTCTCTCTCTCTCTCAAGAATGGTCATAAGCCAAGATAGGCAATCTCTAGAAGATGCCTGAGCAGGGGGAAATTAGGTTCTGGTGTCTGTGTTAGGTAAGATACAATGAGAGTTGAAACCCGAATGCACGAAGTAGAAGTAATTTATTACTCACAGGACCCAGAGAGGTTAGAGGTACCAACAGGAGGGAAACAGGAAGTCCAGGGGTGTCAGGGACCCCAACCAGTGTGGGCAGTGAAAGAGAGAACAGGCCTTTATTAAAGTCCATGGGCATTAACCTTTAGGCTTTTCCTTGGGAGTTGTAGATTGGCTAGTTTGTTTGTTTGTTTGTTTTTGAGACAGGGTCTCTTTATGTTGTTCATGCTGGCCTTAAAATCTTGACCCCATGAGATCCTCCCAACTCAACCTCCCAAGTAGCTGGGACTACAGGGACACTGTGCCCTGCTAAGGATTGGCTAGTATAAAGAAAAGACTCACAAAGGAGGGAACTCACTTACATGGCTCTGGTTTGAGTGTTACATTTTATCGTGTTTAGCACTGGATGTGTTGGATTTACAGTCAAGGAGATGAGAAACAAGCAGGCTCTATCACCAACAACCACAGGGGGAGGGGAGGTCTCAGCTAGGTCAAAGGTGATGGGTACTACTGGGTTTCAAACAACTTATATCAAGCCTAAATATGGATACCAAGACAACCACTGTATTAAGCAAAATTATGACAACATTCCTGCCCCTTAATGTTAGCAATGGTCACGTGATTAGCTTTGGCCAATGAACAAGTGGGCAGAAATGACACATGTCCCTTCCAGAGGGAAGCTCTTAATCGCCAGTTAGTCTCTCCACCCCTGTCTCCCACTGCTCTGGTGATTATGAAAACACATGTTGAGAGGGAGATGAGATACCAAGTTGCAATATAGAGCAGGGGCTGTTGATACTAATATTTTAGAGGCATTTGTTTTTCTAGCTTGACCTACCCTACTGGCTAATAAATATAGGTCCCCCAATAAATCTGTAAGTCAGATCACACTTGTCTAACTATTGCTGAGCTTCAGCCACACAAGCTGATTTCCAACCAGGTTTTCAGTTTCTGCTCTTACATATTAGCATATAATCTGAATCAGAGATCCCCACTTACCTAAGTGTGTATCATGAAAAAAAAGTCATATCCACAAGCA
>NW_012151097.1:432551-437963 GCF_000956105.1 Propithecus coquereli
TACAAACACAGAATGTGAAAATACTTACAGAGAGATATACTGGAAAGCTGGCAGAGGACTTAACCGGAGCCAATCCTAATGGAAACCGAAGAATATAATAGATTTCTTTAAAAAATATTGTTGCATTTTAATTGTATTTTTACGTGGGCAATGTGTGTGTGTGTTGTGTGTATGTGTGTGTGTTGAGTCCCTGACTTTATCAATTTAGGCAAATGCTTTTTTTCTCTTTATCCTGTATTATGACTATGGATATAGTTAGTTCACACCATGAAGTAAACAATTAGTCAATTATTTTTGACTTCCCAAATATATTAACTAGATATTTTGGAAATTGTGATTAGTATTATCTATAAAACATATATTAATAGATGGCAATTATATTTACAAAAATATGCTGAGTACAGTTCCTGGCACAAGGTAGGAAGACAATAAATGCTTACTGAATTGAAATATTTATATCAGTAAATGCCCAACATGTTGCCAAGAGAGGTAAGAAAGCTTATCCCTGGGACTCTTGAGAGCAAGCAAAGTTCCTCAAACTTTTATATTCTTCATGCCCACACTGCTCAAAGATACAAGTGGGAGGAAAATTATTGCGAAGTCTTCATTTTTCTTTTTGTACATGCTGGGAAACCAATAGAGCTACAACTGCGGACGTAAGTGTTCCACGGGCTGCCATGTTTTCTTCTCAGTAAATTTTGAGGAAGATTGTCGAAATAATCATTGCATGGCCAGAACAGCTTGTAATGTTTTGTTGCCCTCCTGAGAGTTGAATACATTGTTGTCCATAAAGGAAAATAAGTGGATGCTTTTTATGAAAAACATTTTATTATGTGTTTCAAAAAATGCAAAACTTTGAGTGCAAACCCTTTGATAAGCTAGATAGGTCATATATTTAAAAGATGATGGGAAAATAATGTCCCCAGAGAATGCTGACTTGGTATGCCCCTGACTGGACCCTGACCACCATGTTATCAGCCTTGTTCTGGATCACCATTATTGATGTGATATGCTGTGCCTGGAAGAGTGGAATTGGTTTTTATTTATTATTGAATCTTATAAAAATGAAGCCGAAAGTCTCTAGCTCTGTCAGAATGATAAGCTGGGTGGAGGTCCATCAGTTCAGACCACATGCATTCCTTGAAAATAAAATAGTAAAATAAAATATTCAATTTGATTCAATTAACTAAGTCAAATAAATCTGATTATACCTAAAAGACATGTTTTTGAAATTCTAATTTATTTGATTAATTCTATTAAATAATATCAATGCGAATATGTTCACATTAGCCTAATGAATTCTTTAGTAGATAGGAGACCAACTTTTTTAAATGATAGCACACAAAATGTGCAGCCTCCCATCCCAAATCTGTGCATACACTTTATTCAAAAGGAATTGCTTTTTGGAAGAATAATAATGATCGGATATTACATGCTGAAAATAGAAGAGTTTATGTTGAATTCACCTGAACTCTATTCTCATTAAATCCCCTTTCGGTGAATCTAAGCATTTAGAGTTATATAAAGATGTAGTGTGATTCAAGCGGTAATTTTAATGAGATTCCCTATTGCTCTCAAATCCTAGAAGCAGTGGTTTCTATTTAAGCATTCTCATAGCATTTATGCTTATAAAACTCTGCTATAAAATCTCCTTCCTGTTATAGCCTGACATGACAGCTCACCTAGAAAACCTAAGTATGACATTTTAATTTTTAGGCATGTTTACATACTACCAAAATATTATTCCAAGCATTTCCTGGTTTCCAAGAAATAAATATAAAATAAAATAATATTAAATCAATGATTACTAACAGCCATATTATATTTAGCATAGCAGAAGAAGGGCAAAAAGAGAAAGAAAACAATACAACTCAGCAAATTAAGTTGTGTTCTCAATGTATGTGAGAATCTTTGAGAACTAAAATAATATCATTTTATTTTATTTTCCATTGTTAACAATTACCAATTACCCAATTGGTAATTGTTGGGCATTCTCATCAGCACCGTCATGCCTACTTACCAAACAAGGCCAGAGGAGAGGAGCCCACCACTTACACCTGACATGTCCCCACATCAATAAAGTTATCATTTTCTAAAGATACTTAATTAGTGTGCAATTGCCTGTTGTTTTCCATAAATATGAAAAGCGTTAAGGAAAAATTTTATCATTTCTGAGCAGATGCATCCAAAAATGGTGTCCTAAAATATTCTTTAAAATCCTAGACTACTAACACCTAAGAAAGGGATAAAAGAGAAGGAAAGATAATTAAGTGCATTGCATCTCCCAATGCCCATCTGCATGTAAAAAATACGGAATATAAAGACATAATTGGCCGGGCGTGGTGGCTCACGCCTGTAATCCTAGCTCTCTGGGAGGCCGAGGCGGGCGGATTGTTTGAGCTCAGGAGTTCGAAACCAGCCTGAGCAAGAGCGAGACCCCGTCTCTACTAAAATTAGAAAGAAATTAATTGGACAACTAAAAATATATAGAAAAAATTAGCCGGGCATGGTGGCGCATGCCTGTAGTCCCAGCTACTCGGGAGGCTGAGGCAGAAGGATCGCTTGAGCCCAGGAGTTTGAGGTTGCTGTGAGCTAGTCTGACGCCACGGCACTCTAGCCCGGGCAACACAGTGACACTCTGTCTCAAAAAAAAAAAAAAAAAAAAGACATAATTGTACTTTTGTATGTATTTAACTAACATTGTAATCAAATCAGTAATCAGTAACTTTGTAATTAAAATTAGTTTTCTAAACTGGAGATATATATAAGAAAGTTTTTCCATTTAAAATGGCTGCAAGTTTCACAAATAATATTGAGAAACTATATTACGTAGAAAGACAGACACAGTCATAAGACAATAATTTAATAAAGTACAGATTTCATTCGAGGGATAAATTTGGTGTTGAGTATGGGATTCGTTTTGTTCTTAATTTAATTGAATCCTATTGCTGTAATGATTTTTGCAATCCTACGTAGCATCCACAACCACTGCTCTATTTATGCACTACAGAATGAGTTGGGAATAGAATAGCAACATCCCAGATCTTGTCAGTTTGTGTCACAGCTTTCGTAATCTATAAACAAGCTACTATTAGAGAGAGTGTTATGAAAGACCTTGATCATGCGCACAATGTGTACCATCTTGTTGTGAGTCTTCAGACAATAAATTCGTCTTAACTAATATTTAGATAACATCTAAAAGCTTTATTTGCACAAGCCCCTTGAATTTTGCTTCATGTATCCAAGGAAATTTAAAAAAAATGAAGTGTAAAATTTTTTTGAGAAGGCATATAGATTACATATTATTATTTAAAAATAAAAAATATATCTATCACAAAGTCTTTGTTTTTTAATACTCACATTTCATTTTCACCTGTTGGAATTAGACTCATACACCCCAAATATGGCCCTCTTTGCAGAGGTAGAAATATTTTCAGACTCTTTGGAGCTGCTCCTGGAGAATCATTTCCTTCTGGTCCCCATTTACACTCATTCCGTTGTGTAGTGTCCTCCAACCACACCTTCAGGGACACATTCTCTCTGGATTTTATACTTGGAAATGATTTTCTCCACCTAATTCTGTGATGAAAATACCCCTTTTTCAAAACAATGCAATTTACTTAGCCAATTTCCTTTTCTTAGCATCAGAATACTCTTGAAATAATAGACTTCCTCTTTGCAAAGAGGTCCCATACTCTCCTAAAAGTCAGGGAGTAGAGTTTCACGGGAAAATTGCAGGAAAACTTAGTTACACCCAAATCCTCTGGGAACAGGTGAGCTGCAGTTCTTACAGGAAAATGCAGAGGTTGGATATGTTGTATTAAGGTGGGTTTTTTGCCGGGGGGGGCGGGGCATATAGCTAATGTTCATTGAGCCTGGATTTTGTAAAAACATATTTATTCAACATGTATCAAGTGCCAACTATGTAGGGGCTCACTCTACACACAAACTAAAGAATCATTTTTGTTGAACTTTAACATTTAAGTACTTACAGATATAATTAGTTGAATTATCTTTGTACTAATGATTCTTCGATGATAGAGATAATTTTCTCTAACTTTCTGGGTTCCTATTTACATTGTGCAATGTCATTGACCAGCTTTTGAAATAGCAGATTATTTGTTCTACGGCGGTGAGTGCCCTAAGCCCTGACCGAGAGTCAGGAGACCAGCATCCTATCTCTGGCACTATCACCTACTATCCAAGTGAAACTTGCTCATCAACTCACTATGCAAGCCTTGGCTTCTAATATTCAGATAATAACCATATTTCTGTCCTGTGTAAAAATGCTAAAAGTATTTTTATATTTATGATTTTATTTAATTTTCACATCTATCCTGGAAGAAGGCCTTATTATTATTATGCAAATTTTATAGATGAAGAAACTGAATTTCAATAACTATAAGAATTTTCTAAAGTTTCCGAGGCTGGACTCCAGTCTCTTTCTACTATACTCCATTCCTTCGTGCATATATTCTATGTTTATGGAGCTTTAATTTAAATGAATTAAAAAGAAAGAGTTAAGTGCTTATTTACATATCAAACTTAGTTTTAGTAAGTCATATATTTAAAAAGTCCTCCTAAATATAGGTTAATGTGAATAGCTACTTATAAGCTCAAAGAATAGAAAGCAAAAATAAATATAATCATGACTTTGAAGGGCTTAAAATCAAGCAGATGAGCTCAAGATAAGAACCCAAATATAAGTGACAAAAGCATATATATAAAGCAACCTTAAGCTAGGTAATACTGATAAGAAGAAAACATATAACACTTGGGTAAAACATAACAGTGTTTATCATTGCAAAATGTATAGGGACAAGGACGGAAAGGACTTACATGATTGTTGTTAGGCCTAAACAAGAAAACTTAACACTAGGAGGAAAAACTATGTATTGCATTATCATATGTCACATAGAATTAGACACTGTAGGAAAATGAACTGTGAGTTTGAGAAAGAATAAGCACGGATGTTATTTATTCCAGGAGATGGAACACCAGAATAAAAAACATTTTCATGCTGGGTCAGGCAAGGTGATCCTGCAATTTTCAACATCCACATAATTCTCCTGCTCTTAATATGAGAGCATTCTCTCCTCACACATGCACCTGTTATTTTCATAATATCTTTTCAACCCAAAGTACAGCAAATAATATATTTAATAATGTTACATAGTCCCATCTGAATACCAACCTCCTGCTGAGAACACCATGAGGGCAATCGGAGAGCTGTCACCCACAGCCTAAGCACTCACCCTCACATGTGCTCTGTTCTGTGGATATTTTCCTAATGGCGTTCACATTCTTCTCAGGGACAATGGCAATGGCTATTTCTCTATATTTTGTTTAGCTATCCCCAGAACCAATGGAATTTCCTCTTAAAAATTAACTTATACAAACTATTTAGAGATA
>NW_012151097.1:440824-446243 GCF_000956105.1 Propithecus coquereli
TGTATTAAACAGGACTCTGCAGAGAGAAGAAAACTTTAAAAATAAGTTGTTTCCCTCTTATCTACAGTTTTGGTTTCAGTGTTTTCATTTACCCACAGTCAACCAAAGTCCAAAAATAGGTGAGTACAGTACAGTAAGATATTTTGAGAGAGAGAGAGACTATATTCACATAACTTTTATTACAGTATATTGGAATAATTGTTATAGCTTATCATTATTATTGTTATTTTTACTGTGCCTACTTTATAAATTAAACTTTATCATATTTATGTATGTCTAGGAAAAAACAAGACACATAGGGTTTAATACTATCTGCAGTTTCAGGCATCCCCAGGGGCTTTTGGAATGTATCCCCCATGGATAAGGAGGGATTTCTATACTTCCATTAGCATCTTAATAAACCCTAGAAGATTTAAACAAACTAGAACAAGAATAAAAGTTCCATTTAGAGGGGGAAAAAAGTCTAGTAAACTTAAAATCCATGACAAAGTCAACAAAAGGACTTAAGAATTAAGTTTAGGAAATCTCCCAGGAAGCAGAGTAAAATGATAGAAACTAGAAAAAGAAATCAGAGAACCTGTCCAGGAAATTTGTTGTTCAAATAATGGGAATTCTAGACACAATAGAGAAAATAAAAGAATTCAAGAACAGTTACCCAAATAGATAGATATGTATGCGTTTCTAAATGGAAAGGTCCCACTGAGTGCTCAGCAGGGAAGACTGAATAGACCCACATCAAGTGACGTCCTGATAAAATCTCGGAACTCAATGTAAGAGACACTATATATACTTGGACCTTCTCACTCATAAACTTGATACTTCCGTCCATTTATTTAGGTCTCCTTTTATGACCTTAGATGAGGTTGCTGTAGGGAACATCATTCTCCTTTAGTTCTGGCTTTTAGTTTTATTGTCAGTGGTAAAAAAATCCATATTTCTGTGTTAAAACTGTTTGTTAATTTCTAATATTTACTTTATGTCTTCATATGTGGTCTCCTTTGTAAATGTCTTATGTGTGCTTTAAAAGAGTGTTTATGTGCTGTATCCACTGGTCATTAACTGTAGTGATGGTATCTATGAATATATATATACATACACACACACATATCTATATATAAAATAAAGCTTGTATTTATTTGGAGCTAGTGCAGTATCATTCCTTTTATCTTCTTTTGAAGTTAGAAACAATTAAAATATAAGTACAAGTGTTAGATGAAAATAAAAATATCAGCTATTTTATTGTTCAAAGTTGGACTTGGGAATGTGCTTTCATATGATGTCTAATAGTTCAACTAAGAATTACCATCATGTCATAAGCATAGGTGAAAAAAAATTACAGGTTTTCCCGACAGGCACAGAGTTTGCCTTGGTTACTCCATGGTAAAGCGCAGGGAAGAATGCACTTCCGCTCTAGGCAGGCAAATCCAAAAGACGATGAGAAATCCAAAAGCTCAGCTTATTTGGTTCTTTCTTCCAAACTTACTAACCAGAGCAATCCATCCTCTTCCCATGTGAAGGAAGTGAACAAAAAAGTGCAAGGAAATGTGAGGAGTGTTACTAGCACCCGGGCAGGAAGGCAGTGGAGTTCCCTTTTCCTCCCCCCAGTGATTCTGGCTACCAAGTCATCTATATCTTCATTAATCATCATCTGCTTCATAGATTGATTACTAACATATAGTGTTAAAACCCCCCCACACTGACTGTGGGAATATTTATTTTGAGAATGTGCTAAAGGTCGCTTAGGCTCAGAATTGTTGTATTTATATGCTGAATTGTTTCTTTTGCTATTATGTGATGATGTCCTTTATCCATTTTAATGCTTTAAGCCCATTTTATCTTTTATTAATGTAATGACATCAGCTACATTTTGATTATTGGCGTGGAGTACATTTTTCTGTGCCTCTCACTCTTCCTGCATCATTATATTTGGTGTGCTGCTAGGCTTTTTAAAAATCCAAATCAACTGTCTCTTTCCCAATTTGATTTAATTCATTTCATTTAGAGATTACTGAAATTATTCGCATATGGTTTTAAATCTGATTTTGTATTTTCAACTTACCAGGTTTTTTTGTTTGTTTGATCCTTCTTGACTTCTATTAGATTTCATTAATCCTCCTTTCCTCAGTGGATTAGGAATATATATATTCCATATTAATTCTTTAAGTGCTTAGTCTTAAATTTTTAAGGTTCATTGTAATACATTTTTGTCTAGACAAAACCTAAAATTAATTGAGATTTCACACTTCTTCCCAAACCATACAAATATGCTCGAATATTTAGACAATATTTTCAAGTGTCATAATTACATCTTGATTTTCACTCCCTAAATTAATCATCATTACTGTTTTTTCAAGCAATGCTTATATTCAGTTATTTTGATGTTCATTATTTATTTTCATCACTATTACAATTTTCATCCTACTCATTTTGGGATCAGTTTTTTGCATTTTGAAATCTACTCTTAATAATTCTTTTAGAATTGTTGGAGGAGTGGTAAAAACATTGATTCTATTGAAAGTACCCTTATTTCTTCCACATAGTTTAACTCTGCATGAAATTCTTTATTGATATTTATCTTTATCATTGTGGAATACACCATAAGGAACTGACAAAAGATCCAAATAATATTCCTTCCATGTTTAAACTTCTATTTAGCAAAAATAATCTGTTTATTATTAATTATTAGAGTGTCACCAATAATTTATTTGATACAATATCAAATAAATGATAACGATCTTTGACTTTGTCCAGGGCTGCAATATCAATAAATCATACTACTTTAAATTAAGCTTTGGTTTATATTCAGAATCTTTCATTACTTTTTTTAATCCATGGTTCCACATACTAACAATTTGGATTACTTCATTATTCTTACACTTTGTCAAAAAAGGAAGGCTAATGATTGTTATAAAACACAAAAAGCAAGCAAAAGAACTATAATTAAATCTCACACCTCTATGCCACAAAGGATGGAAGACGGCTGCCATGAGGACAGTCCCATGGATTAGCCAGACTCTCTAGAAGTCAAGTAGAAAATCAGAGATGGCCTTCAGTTACGCATGCTTGTGAGACTCTGGAGTTACCTAATTTGCTTATAATATTTCACTAGCAATGCATAGATTAATATTTTGTGAATAAATATGTGCACGATTTTCTTAAATATCCCCCACAGAATTGCTTCATAAAAGTGGAATTATTGAGTCTAACTAAATGCACATTTTAAACACTTTTGATATATTTTAGCAAATTTCCCCAGTGAAGGGCTGTATCTTTGCCAATACTGGTTATATCCTCCTCTCTATACTGCTTTTGTCAACCAGACAGTAGGTAATTGATCCCTCATTGTATGTAAGATTGTATTTATTTGTTTTCCAGTAAGGAAATCTTTCAATTTTTTTCTTACAGTTAATTTGTCATGTAAATATATTTCTACAGGAATATTTGTGGTTTTCATATGGATTATAAGAACTCTTTTTATGTTAAAGACATTATCCTTTTGCTGCAAACTGCAGTGCAATATTTTCTCAACTTTGCTGTATGTCCCCTTTCTTTATGGTGTTTGTGTTGTACAGAAGGTTCTTTTTTTAATGAAGTCAAATTAGTAATTTTTTCTTTATAGAATCTGCCTTAAAATCTATAAGTTTTTTCCCCACCTATATATAGGTAAAAATATCAACCTGTACATTTTATTTACTTCCTCATTATTTATACTTACTTCTTGGTCCTACAGACATGTACTTTATACAATGCTGTGGGATAAAGTCTGGCCTATTGTTTAAATAGTAACTTAGTCACTTAGCCAGCAAGATATTTTGACTAACCCTCTTCCCTCACTGAAAAAGCTCCCATTTTAAAGTTCTATAAAATGGGGGGCAGAGTTGAAGTCATGCAGCCAGACTGTGGCAAAGTTAGAATTTGATTTCGAGTTCAGTGCTTTGAATGTGTGGCGGCAAATAGCACGACGCTGGAATCAATGAAAGCCACATTTGAATGGGACACAACTGGAATTCAGCCACAGCTATGCCGTCTTGAGTAAATGACTTCTTGTGCACCTGCTCCTAATCTTTAGGATGAGGAAAAATATTTCCACCAAACTCATTCATTGTGAGAATGAGAGTCACTGTTCAATTTATCTCTTCAACAATATTCATTAAAAGCATTCTATGTAATAGAAATTTTTTGAGATTCCATGACTATAGCTACCTTGAAAATAAATCATTTCTAGAAATAAATTATTTTGACTTCATGATTATCCTAGTGTTGAATTCAAATAATGCTGCACAGCCCTGCTCCCAACATTTAAATCTGCCCTATACCTTCATTGGAATGGTGAAAAAGATACATCGTGGTTTTTTGTTTCATATCTGGACTCATCTAACTACGAAGAAAAAGCCTGGAAGTGCATGCTAGTACCCAATCTCTAGCACAGTACCCGACACACAGCTAGTAGTGAATGGGTTTTGTAAATGAGCGAGCAAATTAACAGTGAATAGATTCTTGCCTGTGCAATTTTCTTTATTGAAAATGGAGAGAACAAATTATCTGTAAATATAGTTGTCTTTGCTTAGTGAAACTAAGAGAATTGTAAAAATATATAGATAGACGAAAAAGAGGCAGAGAATAATCCGCATACTCCCTTGCCTCATGGAAAAGGCCAGTATATACACAACAAAAAGAAGTTGTAATTCTTTCAGATTCATCAAGCCATTCTGATTCATCACCAATTTATTCGCCCATATGTATTCTACCTCTGAATACTTCCAGTTGCTTGATGTATACCCAAGAGTAGCACATAATCAGCCATCCCAGATGTCAAGGAAGAAGAAAAAATATCTTCTAATGCACTTTATGGGTAACATAATTGATCTTCTTTGTTCTGAACCGCAACATTGATACGTTGGTGCCCAGAACATGTTTGGAATCAGTGCAGCAGGTGATCAGAACACAAACTGGGTCCAGAGTTCTGGATTTGATGCCTGGCTCCACTGCTTCAGTGTTACTTAACCTCCCAGCACCTCAGTTTCCTCATCTATAAAAGCAGGCATAATAACAGTGCCTATTTTGTGGGATTGTAGTAAAAATTAAATGAGTTAATGTTTATGAAGTACTTGGAACAGTACCTGATACCATAGCACTGTAGATGTTGCCAAATAAATGAATGCACTTCACCACTTCCTCAGCAGAGCTTTCTCTTAACCGAGTTACATCCCTTTTACGTGCTTCATAGCACCGATCATCTGGCATGGACCCAAGTTTTTTTGGTTTTTTTTTTTTGAGACAAAGTCTCGCTTTGTTGCCCTGGCTAGAGTGAGTGCCGTGGCATCAGCCTAGCTCACAGCAACCTCACACTCCTGGGCTCAAGCGATCCTCCTGCCTCAGCCTCCCGAGTAGCTGGGACTACAGGCATGTGCCACCATGC
>NW_012151097.1:446338-458303 GCF_000956105.1 Propithecus coquereli
TAGGATTATAGGCGTGAGCCACCACGCCTGGCCCCCAAGTTTTAATATTAGACTTTTTTAGTAACACAACTGCCTGTCTTCCCCCACCAGACCATAAGCCATCAAAGGCAGAAATATAAATGTATTGGCACCTTTGTGTGTTGCTATTATGCATATAAAAGATTATTCAAAAATTACTTTGTGTTCATTTAATGTATTAATGTAATAAATTCCCAAATGATTTTTTTTCTTTTATAGGTCTTCAGTTAAGCTTTGGTATAATTTATAAGCTTAGTTAATTAAATGCTTTTATGAAACAGTCATTGCATCAGATAATCATAGAACTAGCCTTTCTGGCATGTTAATTTTTTTTACAGATGTCAAGGCCAGGTTGTGATTTGATCCATAACTGCAACCATGACTGCAGGCTCATGGTAGGATCTTGAATTCTTTGTATATATTACTCAAGGGCCATGATCCTTAGAATTGTTATATTTATTAGTTATATCTCCACCTTGGATGTTAAAACGGCATCTGATTGAAGGCTGTCTACCCCTCCTGGCATTGTCTGACATGCAGACATAACATTTAACATCTTTCCACTTACATATTTTCACTCACTATGGTATCCCCTGAACCTAAACCAATGTCTGACTCATGAATGAAACAATGGATGAAGGATGAATGAAATACCAGCTCAGACAGGCATAAGAAAAAGTTATTCGTGGATCCAATCCAGACATCAATACACAATGCTTAAGAAAGAAAAAATAAATCCTTAAAACTCAAATTCATGTAGTTATCTTGGAAATAAAGGTATTTTTTAATTGCCTAGAGTCCTCATTGTTTCTTGTTATGTCCTCATAGCTTTAGCTCAACAAGAGGTATAAAACCATGACTAAAATATTCACACTCCACTCCAGTCCCTATTAAAAAAAAAAAAATGGATCACTAGTTTATTCATCTTTCCTAATGACACAGAAGGGCAAAACAAGTACCCAAACAATGAATAATAATGCAAGAGCTCAGACTGTAAAATCAATATGTCAGATCAGTAGAGCTTTGCTTCATTTTAATGTTCTCATCCTGAATGCAGTAGAGCTTTACCTTCTGAATTATATATATATATTGACCTAATTACATAAATATTGACTTTTCCTTATATGAAGCTTATTTTTTCAGTCTCACTGTAATTACGATGTCAATATTTGTGGCCGTAGTAACATTGAATTTAAATCTGTTAATTGTGACTGATAGCAATGTGCCATGAGATAATTCAAACAGTCACGCGGTCTCAGAACATTGGTGGCACTAGATAATAAGTGATAAATCACTAATTGCGTAAGTATATCATACTAAGGTAAACTTCATACTTCATCCCAATTAATTTAGAGGCTGTTCTCTTCTTCATTTTGTCAGGTTTCATAGCACGCAGAAGTCATAACCAGGATATGACTGGATCTTGGTCTGACTTTGCCTTTTTTTTAATCAAACACTTTATCCCTAACTTCGATCTCCAGTCCACCCTTTTAACAAGTTCTTTGACATATTGACAGATGTCTACACCCTTTTCTCCACAGTTGTGTGCGTGTATAAAAGATATAATTTAACATTTGTTACAATTGTTCTTTGATACGTTTCCAATTAAAATCCTATGCCTGATCTCACTTATATTTGAAATCTAAGACAGCTGAACTCTTAAAAATAGAGAATAGAATGGTGGCTGCCAGGGGCTGGGGGTGGGGAAGAGTGAGCAGAGGATGATCAAAAGGTACAAAATTTCAGTTGAACAGGAGGAATAAGTTTTTGAGAATATTGCACAGCATATTGGCTTTAGTGAATAATAATGTATTGTGTATTTCAAAATTGCTAAGAAAGTAAATTTAAAATGTTCTTATCTCAAAAAATTAATATGTAAGGTGATGTTTCCATCTATCCATGTTAACTAGCTTGATTTAATTATTCCTCCTTGTACACGTATATTAAAATATCACGTTGTATCCCATAAATAGATATGATTATAATTTGTCAATTAAAAATAAAAAATACATTTCAAAAAGACCCTATGCTTGCTTTATTCTAATGCAAAATATGATCTGTGGAAATTCTACATTTAAAAAATATTCTATTAAATTATTTCCTCTTCTCTGGTTTTATTTTCATGATAAGAGTTTTCACAGTTACTGCAGTTGCTACATCTCTGAGACAAGCAATTATGCAATACCTCAGGATATTTTAATTAATTAAATCTGTTTACTTACTTACCAATCAGTGACAGAGAAATATTCCAAAAGCTTTACAAAGCTAGAAAGCTTTTCATTTTGTTCTTATAATAATCCTGATGATTCCTGCACAAAGGCCTGAACTCTCCTATTTAAGAAGGGCAGGAATACCTGCGTCACTTTAATCATTTAGAGTTAGGCGAACACAGAGAATGCTACCAAAAAAACAATGGTGTCCACACTTTGGGTTTAAGAGCTGTGCTAGATGTACAATGGCGAGGTGGCCATGCATCATTCTGTGCTTTCTTATTTGCCTCTGCAGGGATGCCGGATGGCATGAACTTCAGTGATGTAAAGCGAATCCATCAAACAGACAGAGGCAGAACTTTAGACACAACTGGAGCAGGATGTGCAGCAGCGACTGAGTCTATGACATTCACTATGATGGGTGTGGTGATGTTACTTCCTTGGCTTTGGTAACTGAACTCTCTGTCCTGATATAACTTACTGGAGTCTTGATTTCTCCCCTCTCTTCATATGCCTAGAATAAGAGATCATTTTTGAATGTAACAATTATATTTATGAAAAGGTGTGTCACACTAACATCTTAGAAGCCAAGTTGGAATGTTCTTAAAGTCCCTAAAAATCAACATTTAAATGATAGACTCTTTTAAAATATGGCTTCTTTGACTCTAACTTAAACCTTTTTAAATTCTAATATATTAAATCTTAAAATGTGAAGAGCACAGAAGTGACTTTGAATAGGAAGAATTCAGCGTTATCTATCATTTTATTTTTCTCAATTCCAGGCCTCTGCCTTTCCAAATTCAAAATGTTTTCATTTGAAGGTGTATTTGCTGGACAATGAAAACAGAACATAGTATTTCTTAAAGTACTGGAATTAGAATTTCATTAAATGAATCAAAATGCACAATGGCAAGTAATATGCATGCATTTTCAAGAGACTTCCATTTTCGCAAGCTGTAGAAGGAAATTACTCAAAGTCTGTAAGTTATACAGTAGATTTCTGAGGGTCATTTCACATAATTTCACTGAAGGAGCCTGATAATTTTCATCCACTGTAATTTAGCCACTGATAAACCTTAAAGCTACTGACTATTTTAGTAGCACCTGATTCGTATTCCATTATATTGAAAATGCATCTTTGGTATTGTGGCTGTGTCCTCTCCTCTCTCTTTGCCTAATAGATGTAGCTATGTTGCAAAGCACACACTTGCTCTAGAAATATCTCCAATAAAGCTATTAATTGTTTGGTGGAAAATTTAAAGAATATTGGTCATTTTCTTCTGGCAAAAATGATATATTCACCCATTTTAAAAATATTATTTGCTACTTCTTTTTAAAGCCTGAGGTTGAACAAACAATTGGGTATCTATGCATTTCTAAGGTTCTCATGAATATCTTCAGACATGTAATAGTATAGAAAATTTGGCATGCAATACTTTAGCTCTTTTCCTATTTGCACATTAGCAGAGCTAACCCACAGTCCCTGATTTCCCTGTTGTGATAACTTGCCTCAGTAGACACTGATAGGAGATGTCTACAGCTGTGTTTAAGGAGGAAAAGATAAGTCAGCTTTTATTAATCAGTATCACATCCAGTCCATAACCGGAATCTATAATTAATACAAAGTCATAGGATAAGAAAAAGAACTGCTGAATCCCTAAAATCAAAAAAAATCAAAAGGGTTTGAAATGACTTCTGACATAGAGTTGACTAGAACTCACTGAACAGCAAATATTAGTGAGGTAAAAATCAATTTTTCCAAATCAGGAAACAATATATCATCAAACCTTGTTCTCTCTTAAGTTCTCAATTAACCAAATGATCTGACGATGGTCGATTTAATCACAATATTTTTAAACTACCCAATCAGATTTTATTGTCTGTCCAAACATGCCTCAAAACTAGAAATGTTGTTCTACCTGCCAATTCTGGATGTCATTTTCCTAGGTTTCCATTCCATACCTTCATATTTATTCCCTGGTCCAGTTAATAACTCTTTTTTACTCACTTAACACACTCCACGAATTACAAATTTAAACCTATTTTATAAAATTTTGACTCCAACCTTTGCTATTTATTTAAATCAGTCTCAGGAAAAAGTAACACCAAGTCACCCATTTGCTACACTCCAGCTCAAGTCATGGTTGGTTTGCAAGGGCAAAATTTCTGACCCACCTTTAGAGGAATTTAATTTTAAAAACAAACAAACTGAAGAGTATGGTTTAGCAGTCTTAAATGTTTCTAGATAAAATTTGTTGAAAAAAGATCATTTCAGATATGGCAAGAAATGGATAAAAGCAGAGTAGTAAAGTCAAAGGAATAAATGAATATTTTTTATCAACTTAGTATTGTATGCTCAAATAGGTGTTGCCTACCTTGAGGGAGGCACTTTGGAGACTATATAGTTCATAATGATGCTGCTACGGTTCAAAACACTGGGAGGTTTTCAGAATTTCTTGAAGAGCCTGAGGCAAAATTTTTTAATATTTTCAAAGAGTGTATTTATCCTTTAATACTCTACTCTGTGACAGTTCATATTTGTATAGCTTTTTATGATTTACAAAGCTCTTTCAAATGAGATAGAGTATCTCACTGGACCTTCTTCACCCCTCAAGGATGGGCTAGATTTTTAGTCAAATAAAAACAACGATACTGATTTTTTAAATATGGCTTAGAATTTGCTTCTGGAGAGTTTTGCATCAGTAAGGTCTAGGAAGGTTTTGTGCAATGGTAAAATTGTTAGAATATCTTTCTACTTTCAAGATAACTTAATGCGTAACATCAAAGTGAATGTATATGTTTGAAAATATCACTCACATCTTTATAGTCACATTTTATGCCAGAGTAATTTAAACAAAGCCATTTTCTTGAACCCTTGAGTTATTTTTATCTTAGTATAAGTTTAAGTAGTCATAAAACATAGTCCAGTGTTTTGCATATATTGAGGAAGGATCAGTTAAGAATCAGAGATAACATTTACTTGGTCCTCCCTCTGTAAAGATACCATGATAAATGCCTGTAAGCACAATCTTGTTTAATCTCCCCAGTAACATTATTACTTTCATTTTACCAATAAGGAAACTGAGATTTAGAAATATGGAATCAACTAATCATAACGGAATCAGATGGGTGAGTATAATGACTATAAATAAACTACACACATTCTTGGTTCAAAGACATGGTAGTTTTGGAATAAGAGTGAAGAACCACAGGTTAAGCATAAAAATCATTAAGAGGTTATTTAAAACTCCAAACTAGGATTTAAAAAACAAATACAATTGATTGTGTGATTATAATTATATGATTATCAAACTGCACATTAGTGTAAAAATATAATAAAAAGGAGAAATGTAAATGTGGACTTTTTTAGTACCAGTCATTACCTTCTCACATTTTCAAATCCCACCCAAACACATCAGCCCCCAAAATAAATCAGCTACAAAAAATGACTAAGAAAATACAACTTTGATTACTATCATGGAATTCTGAAGTTTCTTTTTATTTTCTGTGCAGCTGAAGGGTATAAAACATTTCTTCAGCCATAAGATATAGGATGGCATTAAAACAATGGAAGGAAAGGTGGAAGGAAGGAACAAAAGAAAGTAAAGAATGAAGGGAAGAAAAAGGGGTGTGACGGAATATTTTTAAAAACCCTAGATTTGTCTTTTTATCCTCTACTTATTCAAGAACAGCTTATCAATGAAATAATGTCTGCAATGTTTTCTTCTCATTAAAAGACAGAAGTTAATAAGCTATTTCCTCCAAAACACTCAGATTTTCTGAAGTGCTCAATAACGATCCTTTGAAAAGGACTCAATTAGTTTATTGCTAATTGTTTTCAATTACTTAAAATATTGTTTCTATAATCAGAACCTTTCGGGTACAATAAAAATAGTTTCTTCTTGAGTAAATATATTCAACCCAGACTTCTGCTATTCTATGAGAAATTCACTGAGCAGGCTATAATATCAGTATTTCCTTAGGTTGCAGACTTTGATATCATATACAATTACATGGGTTGTATGAAAATTCAGAAATAATAATTCCTAATGTTAATAGATATGATTGTGGGCATATCAAATTTTTCTTTAAATGCAAATTGTTATATATAAGTCATTTCTGATTAAAATATAAATGAAACATATTTCTCAGGTTGAAAGTCTGCTTTCTTTGCCTTTGTTCAAATTACACAGTGGCTGAATGGCTGTTATATTATCATTATTTTATGAATGGAGAGATGATCAAATGTAGTTCTTAAACTACCCTCTCTCCTTTCATGTGAAGAATAAACTAAACAATTTCATCATAATATATTTTACATTTTCATAGTAGCAACCATAACTTATTTGGAAGAGAGTGGGTGGGGTGATTGTGGATAAATTTGCAAATATCTGATTCAAGAGTCTCTCACTTTCTTGCACTTGGCAATTGTTACATTGGAATCACCTTCACCAAAAAGTATGTGAGAAGATCATGCATCCTACCTTCCCCATAAAATTTTACTTTGACTACATCAAAGACCAGAGTGAAAGAGAAGGGGATACAGGAATTTGAAACACCACAGAATTAAAAACAGAACTGTGAATACTTAAGGGTCAAAACTGGTTGGACACAAAGGCATGGGATTGACTCAGAGGAATGACTCCAGTAATGTGGTAAGTAAAATCCTGCTTTTATGAGTTGTGATACCCACCTTTGAAAAACATTGGACTAGAAGAAATGAAGAGTCTTAGAAGAAAAGGGAGGTCTCTGACTTTCCTGAGATCACCCAGCCAAGGGCCACTGGTATAAAAGAAAAAATGCCCAGTTGCAAGACAAATGCGAGCAGCATAGTGTGTTCAAGAACGATTGACCCCATAAGGGGGTCCGAGTTCCAGGATTCAATTGGCAAAGTCAATGTGATTTGCTCACTCATCCCAATTCCCACTGCTCTCCCTGGTCCTTCATACACTCTCACTCCCCACACATATTTTCTTGCTATTGTTTCCATTTTCCTTTTTGTTTTCGTATCTGTAAGAATTGAGATAACTGTATGTAACTTAGAGTCACTGAGAGGTCTAGACAATGCCACACCCACTGGTCCATGTTGACCCTTAATGATTCATGTTTGTTCCTCTTCCATGGAGCCTTCTGTTAAAATGCCTATGTTCCCGGGATGGGACAATATCAGAATATTTAGTTCCAGATTCTGCCTGTAAATAAGCTTTATGTAGAGAAAGATAGCATAAAGAAAGAGGATCAAGAGTGAAGAAGTAGGGTTTAGGAAGGGAAAAGAAGACAGAAGACTGGACTAAGGAATGGGCAGGGAAGACCCACTCCTGCCTGTTTCATGTTTTATGTTTTGCTTAGCCTCATCCTGGCCACAAGGCTTATTCACTGAAAGTTTATTTTTAAAATATTGGGAGTTAGAGTGGTCCTTCTTTTATTAAGTATAAAAAGAGGTTAGCCCCGACCCAGTGTTCAAATATGCTTGGTCTTTACTATGACAGGCTGTAAATCTCAACCTCGGAATCCCCCTTGAAGGTCTCCTTGACTCCTGGCAGGTTGAGACTCATATCCTGGCACAGAGCACAGCCCCAGAGGGGGTAAGAACTCATATCAATGAGCAAGCCATGTGTTGCTCAGTATCTCACCTAAGTCACCAAGTGGTTATTTGTGAGTGGCAAAATCACTTCCTTAAGGTCACATTGCTAATAGGTGACAAAGTGAGCATTCTAAAAGGGATCAGGCTTCAAAATCATTCTTTTCACTACACCACATGGTTTCCCAGTGTCAGCAAATCTTTGATTGATCAGTTGATTAGATTGGGCTATTTGTAGGTTTTGTAGAATATTTTAAAAATTTTCCCTTGTTTCCTTTACTTCTTTTTTAATGTAGTTTTTTTTTTCTCAGTTATTTTTTCATTTGTCTTTCTTTCATCTCCAATTTAGCTCTAGTAATAAGGTTGGGCATCCTGAAGAGATTCCATATGCCAGATGCCCTAGTGTGGCCATCTGATGGGGCAGTTGGCTCAATCATTGACTCACAAGCATCCAAAAATGCTGAAGGAAACAGCAAACACAGCTTCAAAGGTTTTAGTGCTAATTTTCTGTCTGACCTTCAGCAAGCCCCGTAACTCTTTGAACTTCAGTTCCACATTTGTAAAATAATGTGTTTGAGCCAGATATTCTCCAAATTTCCTCCAATATTCCTGGAATTCTAGGCTGAAACAGAAAATATTATTGATACAGTAGCACAGAACATTTGTTTACTTGATGTCTTACAATCTACTATTACTTAATGTATAAAATGCCCTGCAAAAAGTAATGCACAAAATGTGATTTTAGTTACTTTATACTTATGTTTAAAATTCCAATTTCTTTATCACATATAGTGATGTGGTTTCTGTGTAAAATTGACTGGAATAATCTTTTCATGAATAAAGGGAAGAATAGTTAGAACAAATGCTCTAAAGATTTTATTTAATAGATAAGACAATATGAGCAAAAAATATATCATTAAATATTTAGTCACTAATTGCTTTTTGTTCTAGCTAATCTTATAGGAATTAAATCTAAGGTCCTCAGTAATTCAGCTGTGGAGTCTCACAATATTCAAGAACAAATAATATGTTAAATGGCACATTTAAAAGACAAAAGATAAAAAGGTGTGGAAGTAAGAGATGAAGTTACAAAAGTTAGTTTGACAGTATTTTCTCTCCTCAAAGATTTTCCCAGGAGACCCTTTTAAATAGTCACAAACAAATGTTGCTGCCTCTGATGATTTATCACACAACAAGCCGACAGAGCACAGGAGCATGTTTTCTGGGCCTCTGTAGCACAGGGGTTAATTCAGAAAATGAAGAAAGACCACAAGTGCAGCAGTGGAAGCAAATGCTCTCTGTGATTCAGCAAGGAAGCAGATGGGAGCTTGCAGTCGCAGCTTATTTAAAAGGATAGCTTACAAATATGGTGTGTTTGTAATTTTAGCATTACATTTTCCTCATTTATAAAAAAATTTAAACAGAATCTAGGAGAATTTCATCACAGATGGTTAACTGCAATAAATGTATATTGAATAATTTTACTTCACTTCTACTTTAGCTACACATTGATTACAGTATGGGTGTGATTGTAAATACGCAAACACATGTACACATTTATCTATAACTATCTATAAAATGTACAGATCTAATCATGTGTTTATTGTTGTTATTATTGTGCTTACGCTTATTTTTATATTTGCATAAAACCTGCTTTTGTGTCACTTGTTCCTGGCTTTTCATTCAAAAATTAAGAAGGTTAATGAAATAGATAACTTTCTTCAAATCGCTACTTATTGTTTTTCCTCATAGACTTTCACTTTTCATTTCAAGCAGATAAGCATTAAACAAAGTTCTTACCGTACACAAAAAAACTTACATGACCACTACAGGAATAAGAAGACTCACACATAAAGGATATATTGCAGAAATCCTCACTTACACCGGCTTAGGTACAAATTGTGTTTTCTTCTTGAGACTATTCCTTCAGGGAACAATGCACTACAACACAAAGAGTTCACTTATTATTCTTATTATAAAAAATATAAAAGTCTTGCATTTAATCACCCACTTGCTTTTAGGTATTTAACTAATTGGAGCTAAGCTGGCCAAGGAAGGAATGACAATTCGAAGGAATTAAAATGTATCCTTGTTTTCCCCAAGTCATCAATTTTTGTGCTTTTTCTCCGTTAGTGAAGTTTACCTTTTAGTGTCCCAAAGTCTTTGTTATCAGAGCCTGCCTGGGAGCTATGTGCAAAATAAGAACTCAGGCTTGAAAATAAGATTAGTCCTGGTTTTGAAAACCAGCTATCTCGTCAACTAGTTGTGTAACCATGGGCAATAATTTGACCTCTCTGAAACATATGTACAATAGAGATGATTGTACCTGCCCCAAAATATATGTTGGGAAGACTTAATTAATCACGGTGTATATCTATGATGGCTAATACATTGTAGTATTAAATAAATATGAGTTAATATCTTATCAAAACTTGCTCTTAGGTAAAATCTTTCACACTGAGATGTAAGCGACTGGTCATTTTATTTTAAAACAATTGGAAACTTAAAAATTATGTAATTCTGTAGTATTTTGCAGAAAAGAAAACTGAAATCTAGAAATGCTATGTGAGTTACCCAAGGTAACAACTGGTTTGAATCATTAGAAGATCAATGAAAGTTCTTTTTTAAGAAAAGCTATATGGGACATTGTATTGAATCAAAATTTTTACTTCAAGCCAACTGAAACATGCATGTTTGCAAATCCTAATATTCAATAGAAATCGCCCTATAGCCACAGGGACTAAACAGAAATGGGCAAATTTACCAATTTGAAAGAATTAGAATAGATTTTTTGTTTATTTCAAAATATTAAGGAGGTACAAATGTTTTTGTTACATGGATATCTTGATTTTAAGGTTCACTAAGTGGAATATGAGGCTACTAAGAAAGGTTGGAAAGTCTCAGTATTATTTCCCTTGGTATTGATTTAAATAGTAGAGATAATTTAATACAGTTTTAATATGATGGTTTTAATGCAAATGTTAATCTCTTTTCATATCCACATTCTGATTCTTAATAGATTGACCAATTTGATAAAGTATTCAGGATATCTTGACAAATAACATATTGTAACATGTAGATCATAATTTGAAATTTGCCAATATTTACTTTGAAAATACAGGAAATAAAATTAAGATATATTTCATGTCACATTTTAAGGTTAAAGAAATACTTCTTCCTTGCTGCTACTGTTTTCTACAATAATATTCTGATTTACAATCTCTAGATTACCCATCGTTGTGTCAGATTATAATTAGGTTGTATCTTGAAACATGAACAACAGTAGAATATTTGCACATTTATTTTAATTGAAAGTTCTTTGTAAGTATTTAAAATAGTATTAGTTTGTTGTGGTATAACATCTTCTAGTGATTTCAAAATAATGAGAAAATATGAATATTTCAAATCTTTCTAAATAACTTTCCTTTAGAGGGAAGTTTCTTTACTCTATTGAAAGCAAAAAGAAAAGTCAGTTATAGTTAAAATATGTGGTCTTTAATTTCTGGAGTTCTATTCTTCTGTTAAAATCCAAAGAGATGCTAGCTATTTGTCTTCATCGGGCCAAGAAAGAAAAGTCTTTCTGCATTTCTCTGATTAGATACCTTTTGTTAACACAGATTGAGTTGTCTCCATACTACAGGAAACCTTAGCCACTAATGGATGAATTCCACTGCTGGATAATAGAGAAAATAATTTAATGGACAGAATATTCATGGATATTAACAGTGGTAGAACTAAGAGCAATTTACATCCCCACTGTCCTTCATGACTCATTTGAACTACAAGGTCCTTTATAAAACTTTATTTGAAGCAACCTTTTCTTCTGATACAAAATAAAATATTTCTGTTGAAAAATACTGGAAATAAGAAAGGAGAATCAAGGTCACCAAAACTCCTTCTAACTTCTGTTAACTTTCGTTACTTTTTAAAAATCATACCTCTTTGTAGAAATACAACCATATAAAATTCACATACATACATATCTAAATATAAGTACCTCTATAGAAGACATATATATATATATATATACACACACACACACACACACACACACACACACACACACACACACACATGTAAAGAGAGAGCAAGAGGAAGAGAGTGATATATTTTGAATATTTACAAAAATGTTCAAAGATGATGACACTGTTTAAAC
>NW_012151097.1:459018-460701 GCF_000956105.1 Propithecus coquereli
TTTATAAATGAAAAACTTAATACAGATTATAAATTTTATTGTTATAGCCAAATTGACTAATTTATACATTTTTTGCTATTCTGTATCTGACACTTTTAATGTAATGAAATATAACCTGAGAGCCATGAAACGTTGAAGATATCTATAGTGGAATAGGGTCTATTAGACTTTGTGTGCCTACCAACCTCACAGTTCTTTCCAAGAAAAATTGAAATTTGATCAGTTTTCTTCCATTCACAGCTGATTGCATGGTGTGATATAGGGCAGAGTTGTCCATTAGGAGCATAATGTAAATTTAAATTGTAATTTAAAATGTCCTAGTAGCCACATTTTTTAAAAAGTAACAAAAAAATGCAGCTCAAATTAATTTAGTAGTATACCTTATTTAACCCAATATTCATGAAATCTTACCATTCTAACACGTAAGCGGTATAAAAATCATCAATGAGATTTTTATCTTTTTTTCATAGTAACTTTAGAAATCTACTATGTGCTTATTGCACATCTCAATTCAGACATACGGTACTGCAGTTGCTGCCCTAGTGACTGGCACAATGGACAACACAGATCTATAGGTGGAGGTCCAAGGCAGCTTGGGATAAACTATCACTAATAAGGAAAAAACTTGAGTAGTCTCCTTTAGTTATAAATCTGAAGCAAGAGAGTATGTACTGACCTGGAGAAATGCCCTTCTCTTCATGTATTAGCAAAACATGTCCTTCTATATACCCCAAGGAATGGAAAACTCTAAGAAAGTGTGCAAAGGTTGGAACTTCCAGGATGGCAGTGTGAAGGGATTGGGGAAACCTTTTCCAGAGAGAGGCATCTACTAAGCTGATCAAAATTAGCAATGGTAATCATTCAATATCTGGAGATTGCTCAAATTGAGAAGCACTTATTCAACAAAGTCTAAGGAAACTCAGTAAGATCAGAGTGAGACAGAGACATTCCAGTTAGGGACTGCACCCCTCCCCTACAGCTAAGCCTTGTGGAACGGCTGCTCCAGTGGGCTCCGCAGCTGAGTGGCAGCACCCACACCCCCGAGATCCCAGGGCTGGAAGAACAATTCCAGGTAGATGTGGCAGCTGGAGAACAAGGAAATATTGTATCCCCCCAGACTCTGCAGAAGATCCAGACAGGGCTGTGGTGGTAACCTAGCAGAGGTACCAGTTCTAGGCAAGTACTAGTACAGTCAAGTACTAAACAAATAAAAATCAACCAAACAAAAACAATAATCCTTGGAGATGAATCAGTATCCAGAGGTGCTATAATAGAAGGAAACTTCTTTAACCTGACAAAGTGTATCTACACGAAACCCCACATCCAACATCATACCTGATGGTAAAAGACAGAAAGTTTTCCCTATAAGATCAGGAACAAGGGAGGATGCTTGCTCTTTCCATCTGTGTTCAACATTGTACTGGAGGATCTAGCCAAGACAATAAATAGGAAACAGAAATAAAAAGCATCCAGATTGAAAAGGAAGAAGTAAAGCTATCTCTAATTACATATCACATGCACTGTATAAGGAATCTGCCAAAAATACTAAACTAATAAATGAATTCAGAATATAAGATCAGGATTGAAAGGTTGTAAGATACGAGATTAATTATATTTCTCTATACTAGCAATGAACAATCCAAAATGGAAATTAAGAAAATAATTCCACTTACAATAGAATCA
>NW_012151097.1:461991-463976 GCF_000956105.1 Propithecus coquereli
ATTGCCTCTCTCCATCCAGCTGCCCCATCCTAGAGATTAGTAAACATTCTGGTTTGCCAAATATTTTAATGTTAAGAATAGCTTGAAAGAAATAGACTGCCCGTCCTGCAAATCCATGTATGAGTGTGTTTCACTTTGGGGTGCTGCTTGTAGATGTTATCTACACGCCAGCCTATGAGGTCTGTCATGCCTACGCTATTCGTGCCTTGGCGTCTGTGTTAGGGCATAATTTCCAGTAGTCAGTTTCCAAATCCTTTCACACTTTACCTTTGCTTTTCTCATCTGCTCAGCTGCACTCTTCCCTGTCCTCATGCACATTAATCTGATATAAGATCCTTTGACCCCATCATGCTTTGTTAGTGTGGGACTGTTGGACACATTTCCTTGACACAAGTCATTCCCAGGCAGACGTCTGTATAGATTGATTATAACATTTCACCATCACTTCGCAGGCAGTTATGCTTTTATCTAAGGCAGCTTGTGATTCTAATTAATAAGATCCCAAAGCAGGACATGAACAATTAGAGCAGCAAAGCATATCTTAGCAGAGCCCTATGAGTTAATATGGCACAAGAATTCTGCCCCCCACCCCCATTTCACCCCTAGGTCTACTCCCACCCTTTGTAACTAAGGTAAACTGAGCAAGTTGCTATTCCTTCCATTCTGAAAGACCTCAATCAGTACATATTTGTTCCTGATATACAAAGCACATTTATTGACTCTGTACTATAGGGCATGCCTATCCTATACACTCAGAAGACACAGATGTGCCCCCAACCCCGAAGAAGATATATAGTGTTCAGATTCCCAAATTCTAAGCCAATCCTGCAACTGTATCAGAATCATTGAGAGTGGGATCTAGAAAAATGTTTCTATGATAAACAGATAATTAGATAATAACTGATCTAGAATAGGATTTCTCAAATTTGCTCACCTGTGGTTCCTTTTAATAAATATAAAAACCTCACATTATGGATAGAGAGTCATTTCCAATTCAAAATTGCTCTCCTTAAGAATTTTCTGAAGGGGTACAGGTATGAAGTTTTAGCAATTAAGTATTGCTACCAGCTAGGGATAATTTGTCAAACTTTGTTTTTTAAAAGCGATGGGTGCTTCTTCCTCACTTTTTGCTAACCAACTCCCTTTGCCATTTTGAAAATTACTCACGTATAGTATCTAAAAGTGATAATAGGTCCTCATAGTCTTTTCTCCAAATCTCTTTTTATTCCTTCTCCTGTCTAACTATCCCACACACTTTAAAATTCATTGAAACTCAGCATTTTATAAAACCTTCTTCTTTATTAGTTCTAATGCCTCATTAGTAATTAACTGACAATTTACAGGCAAGATGTGCTTGTAATATTAATGAGGACAAAAGATGAGTAAGAGTAAGAAAGAGCCCAGGTTAAGCTGGTCGTTGTAGTTAAGCAGGTGAGCCAGGTATAAACAGCAGAAGAACTCCACTGTGCCCGAATGGACCACCTCCCAAAGTATATGATACTCAGAGGGTGCTCAGGTCAATCTGATTTTCCTATGACAAACCTCTACACATACCAATAGAGACCAATGTTTTTCCTTGTCTAGCTAGAATTTCACATGTCCACTTAGCTCACTGTCTTTTAGTTAATCCTGAGAATAGCATTATTCCTTAGTAGAAAGTTCCATGCTTAGATACACATTAATTTTAACTTCCAAACTTTAGGGTCAGCATGTCATTTGCGTGAAAATGCTCCATCTCAACATTTCTATTATACGTGAAAACATCCCTTGTTTTTATTTTTCAGGAAATAACATAACTATAGTTTCTGGTTTTCTACTGTCTATTTGATTTGTTGCTTTTTTCCTTTGGTTATATATTTGGGATCAAAGATTAAAAGTAATGAAAACAGGGCTGGATGCAGTGGTCCATGCCTCTAATTCCAGCAAATTGGGAGGCTGAGGTGGGAGGATCATTTGAGACCAGGAGTTCAAGACCAGCCTGAGCA
>NW_012151097.1:465411-467090 GCF_000956105.1 Propithecus coquereli
TGTAGGCTACAAGGTCAGTTGACAGCCCTGCCCTCAGGCAACTTACTATCCAGCTAGATCCAAAAGGTGTGGCAGAGAACGCTAATACCCTCTCCCCCAATACTCATTCTCTCTTTCTTTATATGGTAATAGAACTCTCTCATCTTTTCATACAGATGTCCAGAATGTGTCAGTCTCACTTGCAGCTAGGTGAGGCCGTGGCTGTGTTCGGAGCCATGAAATGTAAGCATTGCTGTTATGTGGCAGCCTCCGGGCACCATCCTATGAAGAGAGTTGGGATTTCCCGTTTCCCCTTTTCCCTGCCTTCTCTAACCTACTGCAGCAGAATGTGGATCCAGTGGCTGGATGGTGAGGACCAGAAGCCACTATAGAAATGACAGAGCAGAAAATCATACATGTGCTGGATCCCACATGATCCATGCCACCACACAGGGATTGCCCTGACGCAACTTTTGCAAGAGATTTTTTGTGAAGTGCTGACTATATTGTTTAAGACATTATTTTTCAGCTCTGATTCCAATCACGAAAGAAGCACAAAATAATGACTAAACAAAAATCCAAAAGAGCAATGCTAGTGAAGAAAGGCATCTTTTCATTAAATATGCATGGAGGGTATCTAAGGTGCCTGGCTCTGTGTGAATAAGAGCTGTATTCCTAGCTGATGCTGACTTTACTTACATGCTTAGGAGAAGGCTTTGTATGATTAAGTACCTAGTAAGCTGTGTAGGCAGTAAGGGCTGGGAAGTCACAAAAAGAAGACAGTTGTGGATTTTAGCCTTTAGACAGTCCTATCCCTTGAGCTGGACCTTACTAGAAGAACTGGTAAGTAAGAGGAAGGAAGAAAAACAATCTCATCAAGACAGATAAGGCCAAGGGACATCAAAAAGCAGGGCCCAGTAAGAATAAGTTTATCCATCCTTTAGTTGGAATGGAGAGTCATTCTTTTTTCTTTTTTGTGGAAACATGGTCTCATTCTGCCACCCAGGAGTGCAGTGGCACAATCATAGCTCACTGCAGCCTCAATCTCCTGAGCTTAAGCAATCCTCCTACCTCAGCTTCCTGAGTAGCTAGGACTATAGGCCTGCACCACCACAGTTGGCTAACTTTTTAAATTTTTTGTAGAGATGGGATCTCACTATGTTTCCCGGGCTGTTCTTGAACTTCTAGTCTGAAGTGATCCTCCTGCCTTGGCCTCCCAAAGTGCTGGAATTACAGGCATGAGCCACTGCACCTGGCCAAGAGTTACTTTTAAGGGACTGATGAAAGATATGGCTAAAAAGAAAGCTTAGGGTCAAGCCAAATTTGTAATTTTGCCTTGGTTAAGGAGTGGGGTTGGAGGATTACTAAAAAGTTTTGATATGTGTATTTTCTGAAAATTTCAGGATGACCACCTTTCTGCTTGAATTTCAAGTTCAAATCTGTGCACAACAGAATAAAGAGAAGTACCATTGCTTGTAAATCTACTCTGTGACAAGTGTTCTATTAATAATAACAATTGTTTTATTTCATCCTCACAATAATCTTATCAGATAAGCATCATCATCACTGACTTTATAGATGAGGAAACTATAGTATTAAAGGGTCAAGAAACCGGTTCAATATTATTTAAATAGCAAATGGCAAAAGCCAACTCTTGAACCCAGTTCTGTATGGTACCCAAACTCCCCCTCTTTCCATCT
>NW_012151097.1:468171-470132 GCF_000956105.1 Propithecus coquereli
ATTTAAAAAATATCTCTATTGGTTTTGAAATCTGTTGAAAGTTAGAATAGACATGACTTACCTCAGAGGAATACACACTGCATGCAAAAATTGAGTATTTTGCAATTTTAACTTTGTTTATTAAAATCAAAATTGAGAGCTCTCTGTAAATTGACATCAACACATCTTTACTGCCAATATTTATACCAGTTATGAGGGTAGACCAGGTAGTAGAAAGGATTGTGCAAGTATATCAGACTTAATCATATAATTGACAAACATTTGTTGACTATCTTTACTTCCCAACTACACTTAGAATATTTATTTGTCACTTAACATGGCATCGGGGACTAAGTGTTTTAACTTAATCTTTATGAGATGAGTACCAGGCCAGTTATCAGTTCTGTTTCACAGGTAAGGGACTGACGCACAAAGAGATTCTGTAACTTGCCAGAGATCACACACCTTGCAAAAAGTAAAGCTGCAAACAGTTCATCATGTTCTGGCTCCAGGGTCTGGGTCTTCAACTACTATCTTATTCCACCTTTATAAGTGACTTGGTGGCCCAGACAGGAACTACCTAGGATCAGAGAGAAACCTAAGTGGGTAGTGGAAAGTCCAGGTGATTTGAAGTTGAACAGAAATTCAGATTCTTATTCTTTCTATAACTAAGCATGTGATATTAGGCAAGTGACTTGACTTTCCTAAGGTTTAGAAAAGAAAACTCTTTTGTAAAATAAGGAAAATAATGCCTACTTGAATGAGTTGCTCTATAGGTTGGAAAAAAATGTAGAGAGACAGATGATAGAGATAGAAGTATGTCCAATACACTACCGTATACATAGAATAAATTAAAATGAAAATACTACTTTCATTAGAGTAGGAGACTAGGAGACAAGGCTGAGACCAGATGCAGGGGCTTGAAGACTGGGTGCAGGGGTTAAAGGAAACAGCCCTCAAGCACAAGCTGTTTAGAGAGGCTGATAACCACAGGCAAGAATCAGCTTCGACGGGCTCGTCAGCTGTCTCTGTCACCTTACATGAACTTTGGCCAATTATTTTATAATATCATTTACATTGTGGTTTTAAAATTTCTCCACCCTTGAAATCACCATGACAGTTCCAAAATGACCATATAAAGTATGAAAATGGGAGGGAACCCAATTCTGGGAATTATTACCCAAATTCTTAGTAAAAGCCAACCCCTTAGCCTTGACTATTCCTCCCCTCCATTAGTAAGACTTCCAAAGACCAAAAACCACTTTCTCCCAGTGCAACTGCTCTTTTCAAACTTGCCTGCTCTCCTCCCTGAGAGCGTACTTTTGCTTTCAACAACAAAAAAAAGCTGCTTGCTTGGCTTATGTGGTGCATCCTGAAATTCTTTTCTCCTGATGGCCACCAAGAACCTGGCAAAAACCTCCACTCAGAGGCCACTAACACTTTCATCATTAGTATTTTTATTAATCTAAATATACTGCCCAAACCAGCCCCAGAAACTACTGGTTACCATGTGATGAAAAGAGAACTGAAGTTCTGGCTACTGAATTCAGCTTTCTCACTCTGAAATTTTGATCAAGACATTCAACCACTCTTGGTCTCAGGATCCCTTTAATCTCTAACATACACTGGATATATGAGTCCACTCCCTTGCATCTCAATCACCAGTGTGAATACTATTACTCTTTCAGTCCCTGAAGAGTCTGACCCTGGGAAGATATATGTCCTGCTTTATGTCCTTAAAGCGATATGTGACATGGTCTGAATCTCTCTTTGAAGGGTATTGAAGCTAAGTTAGGGGAGGGAGGAACAATAAATGTCAATGGTCATTCAAAGAAGAAGAACATGTAAAGAAATAATATATCGAGACCTCAAAGAGGAGCTAAGAGTTAATGCAGAGGCCAAGGCCAATCCAAAGGGCAGAGACTCAGGACAGTGCTTGAAAAAAATAATTAAAAGACAGAAGAAATTAGGAAATTGTCTTC
>NW_012151097.1:481162-482838 GCF_000956105.1 Propithecus coquereli
ATCACCTTTCAAAGGCCCCACCTCCCAATACTGTCACATTGGGATTAAGTTTCCACAAGAGTTTTGGAAAAGACATCTAAACCATAGCAATCAGCTTTATAAATTTTTCTGTTGGCTTTTCTTTTATAAAAAATTTTATGTAATGTCATATGTGAGTCATTATTAGCTTCATTTTATAATTTAGATATTTACTATAATATTCTAAATTCTTTTATTTCTGGGCCCCAAAATACACATCTGGCTTCTGACATATCATGACAATACCAACAAGCATTAGAGTATGTGTATGTATGTACCTATGTTAGATGCCAAAGCTTTTCAGAAACCACAAGTCTTTGAATAATGTCCTTGAAGAATTTATATCTTCAGGTTAATTAATATATATTCAGAGGAAATAAACCCACCTCTGAATGGACTGCAGTGTGCAAAGTCCTAAATCTGGACCTTTTGGTAAGATATTTTTCCAATACCTTGGAAAAAAGAGAAGTGAGGTAAGAAGAAAGAGGTGAAATAATTAGAGGAAGTATTAAAATATGGAGATATGGAAATGAATTTTGGGTAGGAATTTAACATTTAAAACCATCTGTCACTAAATAACTGTCTTTAATGCCAAAAGTCAGTCAGAGTAAACTATCCAACCATGGCATTGCTGATTTCTCTACCTACATAAAAGGTTAAATCGCTTTAACCAGCAGGTGGCAATGACTCACCACCTTTCAGGATGTATGCTTTTTTAACATGGTCACATTCTGCCTTCATGCAGAGAAGACCCTTTGCCCACTAGTGAGATCTCTGGCACTAACTCATCATAGCAGAATGACTGCTGCTCTGTTTAGCAATAAGTGCTAAGGCTACATACTAGATTAAGATGATGAAAATCACAGTTTACTTCTGGAAATGCCAAAGTGTGACTTAATGGCAACATTCAAGGAGAAGAAAGAATGTGACTAACTTCCTTTCTCTTGGCTACAAATCCAGCGAGGCAATTACTAGAAATTCTCGTGTCTACATCTCACTCCTTCATCAATGGACCCCTAACACCCACGAATCCAGAATTGTGTATTTGAGCTTAGCTTGGGAAAACGTTGAAAACAAGGAGCCTTCAGAAAGGGTAGAAAGGAATATTTTAAGATGATTGAACAAACAAAAAATGACTCCCAGAGAGAGCAATATAGTGTAGGTGTCAAGTTCACAGATCTGGCTGGGTTGGTATCTAGCTGCATCACTTCTTATCATCAGTATGATCGTGGTTAAAGGACTAAAATCTCCGTACTTCAGTTTGTTTGTCTCTTAAATGGGGTTGTTATGAGGAATAAATAAACTAATAAATGTAAATCATTTTGAACTGGAATATACTTATGTACTTATAAAAACAAACACACAAAAAAATCTTAGTATATTAGATATACTATTCATGTACCTCTTATTCCCCAAAGGTTTTATCTTGTTGACTATGTTGTAAACAGGAAGAATTGTTTTTATAATAAAAAATAGACCAAAGCCTCCTTTTATTTAGATATGCTTATGTTGGGTCATTATAATAATAATTGTGGAAATACACATCAAAACTCAGAAAAACATATTGTTCCACTAAGCATTTGAGCCCCTGCTAAAAATACAAAAGTTAAGGGGTGTCACTGGCTCAACCACACTTTTAAAGCTGATTTAAACAAAGG
>NW_012151097.1:482888-484809 GCF_000956105.1 Propithecus coquereli
TAAGAATTTCCCTGTTGTTTGCCTAGAAAATGTGTACACATTTTTAACTTGCAAAGATGCAGTTAATACACATATATCACAGTGACTATTCCCTAACAGCTTTAAAATATTGATAAAATTATCTTACATGTTAATGAAAAGAAAGTACAAGGATTGATACAAATCCTTCCAATAAAATTCTTTATGCATGGAAGGCACGATGTTTAATAAAGAAAAGTAGTTCTCTCAAAGCCATCTTCAAGTAAAAGAAAAGTCTTTTTTTTTTTTTTCACTCTCTGGTATTCCAAACAGCATACATGATGCCACTTTTCCATTTACTTGAATAATAGCTTCTAAACCATTGCAAATCCGCTAGTTTGTATTTCCTACACAAAGTGTCTCAATAAAAGGCAGAAGCTATGTTAAATAACGTGATGGATATCAGCCCCGCTCTCTATTTCTCACACCCTGCCCCCATCCCAAAGACGTCTAAGATTTCTCTAAACAGTAGGGCTAATGGAGATCCCAGCTCTGATTGAAGACATATTGAGGCATAATGGACCACTCGGACACATATCATGGGTGACACTGGTGAAAAATCTTGCAGTAAGCACTTGTTTCCCCAGGGAGTCATCAACGCTTGTGCCGGGTCTGGTCATCTCACTTCAATACATTCCTTCACAGGGATGTGCTGCTTGGAAGAGCCAAGCTGCCATATGGCATATTAAAGATCTCGCCTAATAAATCTAGCTAAGCAGGCCATTCATTCAAGCTGCTTTTTAAAATATATGTGTATAATACAGTTTATTGGTTGTTACCAACATCTGGGCTAGGGACTGAGGACAGTTTGTATCCCACACTAAGGATCCTGGTTCCCTATTATCTGCATCATTGACTTTGAATGTTAGAAAGTATATTTTCCTGCTGATGCATAGCTGTCTTTATGGGATCTTGTAGAAATACAATGTACAATGAAATGTGGTGCTGACAAAAAGGGAGAGAGGTGTTTAGCCCCCTTTTATTGCATTTTTATGCATGATTATATAACTAGAAAAATATATATGTTGTGAAGTCAAAGCTCAAGATGAGGAGATAAGTATGGTTCTAAAATGGGATTGTGAAAATATTATCTATTCAGCTCAATGGTACAAGGCTGGCTTCTCTGGCTGTCTAATAGTAACATCAATAATGTGGTGCATTTTAATATGGCTTCAAAAAATATGAGTTTATTCATTTTAAAATGCTTTCCCAGATAACTTCTGTCACTGCTAAGGAAAAGACAAAACAACAGTGCTTAATACTAGGCACCTCATACCATGCAGAATAAAAACTATTGAACTTTCCTAAGATGGCATTTTGTCACCAAAAAAAGTGAGACATGGTATGGCTATAACAGAATATCATGTTGTTGCTATGAAAGAAAAAAAACTGTCATCTGAGACACATGATTTTCCAACATGTTTCTGCAACTGTGGAGACAGAACATTGCCAAGGAAAGAAGGACATGGATTGCTGATTACATTCTCATGGCTTTGCCCACCTCTCTATTGCTGCCTTGGGTCAAAGACTTTGAGAAATGAGTAAAATATTCACTTTTTTAATCTATTATTGCATTTCTTTTTTTTTTCTTTCTTATAGTGCTTACTCAGTGTTTGAAGATTATCGCATTTCTAAGTAAAGCATTTCTGTCTTATAAACACAATGATCTTTTTTTCTACATACTATCACCTTGATATTAAATAAAATCAGAAGCACTGCAATTGACATGTACCAGTGTCCTGCGCCGTTTTCTGTTGCTTATAACAGAATACCTGAAATTCAGTAATTTATAAAGAAAAAAATTTTGTTTCCTACAGTTATGGAGGCTGAGAAGTCCAACATGTAGGGACTATATCTGGGAGGAGCCGTTTTGCTGGTGGGGACTCTGCAGAGTCCTGAGGTG
>NW_012151097.1:484859-486666 GCF_000956105.1 Propithecus coquereli
AAATCTATTGATATAATTTTGAAATGTATGTAATCCTCCTGTGGCTTCTAAAATTTTTCTTATCACCTCATTTATTTTTTTTAAACTCATCTCAAAAAGGATAATAATTTTTTCAGACTAGGGAGAACACACTTCCTCTGTCCTCCTGCTGGACTCTTCTTGTGTCTGTGCAGGTTACTGAAGATGCAGAGCTTCCTACTGATGTGGCCTTGGGGTCTAATAGGTCCCTATCACAAGCTTCTATTTCATGGCTCCAATTCTGTAACAGATGCCACAAGCTTCCCAGCAGCTGGCGGTTGACAGAAACAACAGCATTGCCCCTCTCTTCTCAAAGTAACATAGCATTTCCTGTCCATTCAGGATAGAAAACTTGGATGAAATAAGATTGAATACAACTGTTCTGCTTGTCACAAGGAAAGAGAAAATTGTTGAACCCCTGAAAATATTCCTCTGAGGGGAAAAGAAAGAGATAAAATGTTTAGGTATGGAGTGGCAACATCTGCACAAAGAGCTTTGAGTTGTCAATGGCATGGGGTTCAAAGGAAAAATAAAGCCTGATAACATTTAAATTGCCAATTTATAATTAAAAATTAATTTCCATAATGGTTTCTTGGCTTACATGGACCCTCAGGATAAAATTATAAAAAGAAAATAATGCAGAGGTTTTAAAAGTTACAAAAGAAAAAGCTCCTTTTAGAAACTCCCTTAGTGTTTATTTCAACATGACATTTATAGACCACATCTGGTAGTCCAAGCATCAATGATTCCTGAAGTCCGTGGACAAGTCCTGTAGTTTCTAGGAGTCTAAGTGTCTTCATCTCAGAAGACTAAAGACATTGAACTTGATAATACAAAGGATTTTACCAATACCCTGCTGAGGCTTAGTCATATTTTTCCTTCACTCATTATTGCAAAAGTTTACACCCAATCATCCTATTAACTACTCAATAAACAACACAGTTTCACTCAGCATGCATTTGCTCAAAAGCCCAAGTAAATGTCCTGACAAATTAAAATAAACTTCTATTAAAGATAAACATAAACACATTTTAACTGATATGCATGTCCATGTTGGCTTTGTTATTCCACAATTAATTGCCCATCAATAAAAAATTGGAAGAAAAAACCCAAATATATTAGCGATATTTAAAGAATCCAAAGGTTCCAGGGGAGGAATGAAGTAATAAGCAGCAAGCAGCTAAGTGGAAAGGCAAAATCTAATTGTAAAATTTCCAAGAGAATTGTTTTGTAGTTGCTTTAGGGAAAGAAGTTAATGGCTTGTCAACATGAAGCCATAGCAGCTCTTCTGCAGATATCACTATTCAAATATCAGTTAATGCTCAAAAGCTAAACAAGACAGTATCTACAGTACTACAAGTTTTCTGTCAAAAGAATTGTATTTATAGATGAAATTGGCCTTGCTACAAAGAAAAAATTGCATCTTAGAAAGTTAATGAAAAACTCTGCATTGACTTGAACAGCATGCATTGTATTATAATAGCATAATACTTTCATGACTGTTTCTACGTCATTTACTCAGTTTAATAGTATCTAAAAATTAGTTAAATGATTTAGCAACAAATTAAAATATTAAATGTCATTCTAACCATGTAATTATTTCACAATTATTTAAAATGTGCATCACTAATACATTCTAGAATTAATCAGTAATTAGCTGATTATAACTTGAATGTAATTCTTAGATTTGGATGTTTTTACTGATTACATTATTATTGCTACCATTCTCATGGGGCCACCAAAAAATTTAAAAACCAGAGTCAGTATAAGCTTAATTTAATTTTTTAAT
>NW_012151097.1:500027-501404 GCF_000956105.1 Propithecus coquereli
CAATTAATTAATTAATTAAAGTTTTCTGGCAATTTAATGAGTTGGGAGCTAGGTGGCAATGAATTGAGGGAAGGCTCTCTTTCTTCTCATCCTTCAAAGGATTTTGTTTTTTTTGTCCTGATTGTTGTACTCAAAGAAACACCTAGTCCACAGGAAACCTTTATGTCAATTAGCAAAAAAGCCCCATCTAGGCAGCTGCTACCACGGTTGACAGGCAGTCAGTGATAATTAAAAAATCACCCACTTTTCCAGGATGATGCAACCTCCACAGGCATCATAACTTGGAGAGTAGAGCAAGGGTTGTTTTTTGTCACTGTGATTGTTTGCTTTTTACAGGGAATAAATCTGTACAGCACTCAAACTAGTGTAGGACACGTTTTCCAACTTTATGACCAGGTCCTAACCACCTTGTTCCTTCATCCACTAACTGAAGACAAGTGAAATGGTAAAAATAATTTCAATAAGACAACCTAAAAGGGGAGGTGGGCATTCTTTGAAGTTTCCCTGTGTTGATTTCTTTAGAAAAGAACTTTGCAAAGAGTTAAACCATGCCACTGTCTCATCATTCACATTGGATCTCTCAAGCCAGAAAATCGGTTAATTCTAATAATGGTTCAATTTTTTTCATTCAATTCATGGAATTAAAGTAAAGATTTTGGAAGGTCATCTTGTCAAGGGTGAAACATCTAACAACATTGTAAAAGTTATTGTGAAATCATTTTAAATGTTCCACATTAACATAAAATGACTTGTTCTGTGGTAATAATATGGACACAGATTTTGGTAGAGCTCAATGTCAAGCGTCATGATGTAAACAATATTCTTACTAAATTAAGACAGCCTACAGAACAGAAAAGTTCTTGGACTTGGTTGAGTTGGGCATATATTTCATAAACTCTACGATTCTCTTCAAATTAAAAGTACAGTTGTCAAAATTGACACACACACAAAAACATATCCAAAGAGTAGCTGAACTACAAATTTTTGTGATGGAGTTGATATTGGATTAAAAATTACTTCATCATGGTAATAGATTCTCTTTTTGCTGCCTACAATCAACAGAGTTTTAGGAAGTTTAAACCTTTCAAGAATTGCTTTGTAAGGTAACTTTATGCCCCATAGTTGTGTTGAATTTTTATGTGTGAATGAATCCTTTAAATTTTGGTCACATTTTGTCAAAAATCAGTTGAAAATATTTAATCAAATTATTCAACAAAAAGAGTCTTCCCTAAAGTCTACATTTTTCATATACGTCTTGTGGGAATACTTTTTTAATGGAAAGCCTATTCAGAATTAGATAAATTTATATTCATTACATGGGTTGAATTTAATTGAGAAATTCTCCAAGTTTGCAACATCTAAATTTGGTGAAACATA
>NW_012151097.1:501984-504703 GCF_000956105.1 Propithecus coquereli
AATATATCAAAAATTTTATAACAATTATTCTTAACACTCCTTTTTACTCTATAGAAAAGGTCCTAGAGTTCATTTTAAATTACATTTTGTCTAAAAAGAATAGTCATATTTAGGACAAAAGATGAAGAGTGACATGCTTTTTCTCCAAATTCATTTTCAATAATGGGCCAAAACACATTATCCCAATGGTCTATAGCAGAGACTGAATCTCAGGAACATTTCCAGGGATCGTAGGAATTCATGGAGCAAGTGAAGGAGGATGAAGGTGGGACACAGACACAGGAGTTAATTGCTAATTGCTCTAATTGGTTGCCATCTGTCAGATGTTATCATTTTCAAGCTACCAATATTGATGTCACGTTATTTCAGATTGATATTTAATGAATCCATGAAGTGTTTCCATATGTGCTTTTGTCCCTTAAGAGTGATGATGATGTTGGCTCCATGTACCTCATTTATAACTTAGATTTTCCACTGTGCTCTAATAGAATTGTTTTAGCAGTTTGGAAGCATTCGTTGTTTTATAAAGAAACAAAAGTGGTCCAATAGATATGACTTTGGTACCTGTGGATTTTAAAGAGGTCATACTACTTTACTATGAGTTTACAAAGCACTTCTGGTTAAAACGGAAGCCTACTTTTTCCAGAGCATCAACACCAATTATTTTGGAGGAAGTTCTATTTGCCAAAACACTACAAATGTTAGCTTCCATAAAAGAGAGAAATTGCATGATAAATGAGACAGAATATAACTGATATAGTTGTTGTTCACTTAGAAAATGTATTCATAAAGATTAAATAGTTTTTCCATTAGGATTCTCTTTTTTTTTTCCCCCAGAATAAGTAGATATTTACCCATGTGGAAATAACTGAAAGTTACTTGGTGGGAAAATGATTCAACTGGTATCTCAAGAAATAATCTTTTACATGTAGGACTATATGCATGTGAAGATATCAAGAAAAAAATTTTAAAAATTATATTCTAATTAAATTCATTTAATCTATACTTAATTTAAAAAGGGCTTCACTTGACATTAAAAGGACAAAGCTTACATTTCCATCACTTATGAGTATCTTTGGCCATATCATAATTAAAAATGAATCATTTTTGTAAATGAACAATATGAAAATGAACTGGCAAACAAAAGAACTACAAATAAATACATAAGCCAGATCATTATCCTTTTTTGATAATGTTTATAAAAATTAATAGGATATACCAGTTTCTGGCTAGACATGCAAAGAACTTAAATCCTAACTCCCATCTTTACAAAAACAAAACAAAAATAAAAAGCTGAACAAACTGAAAATCAACAATTCTTAAATCCATCAGAAAATTGAGATCACAGAGCAAACCTCTGCCCTCAAATTAGAAAGATAGGCAAACAGAGAGAATCACTTCTTACCTGGAGCAGAAACTTTGCTGGAGTCAGAACTGGTAGGAACACTTTAATTCCAACGGCCTCATTGCTGGTGACTGAGTGTGGACTAGCTTTAGAGATAGAAATTGCTGGGGGCCCAACCTTAGGGGAGTGTCCACATTTCCATGAAGTTTAACTCCTGGAACTCCACCAGGTTCTCGGTGTGGAGAGAAAAATCCTCTCCTACTTCTGTCAGGGGGAGGAAAAATTATTTAGTTTGAAATACATGTAGAGTTTTCTCCTTAAAAAAGGCCTTTTCTTAAGGAAAACTGTTTTACCAGAGCTTAACACACTTGAGTTTTTCCATTCCCTAACTGACCTCAAAAAGAAAATACCCAAACTGTAGTCCCCTCTAGCCTTAGAAGTGGAGGAAGGAAAATGCCCAACTGTAGCCCATTCTAGCCTTCCTGCCTCATCTGAGGAGGTATAGGCAGAAGCTGAGAAGCATTCGTGAAGGTTACAGCCTAGGCACATGGCCTCACTAAAACACTGAGATCTAATCAAAGGATTATACACCACTTCCTTCCTCCCACACCTATCACCACATCGATGGGGCTCCTGAATTATAATAGGATTACAACTGAGAATGCTGTAAGCTTCAGATACTGTTTAAGAAGCAGTCTCTAGGGAAAGCCAAAGACAACAATGGAGATAAAAAATAAGGACACTAGAGGAATTGTTAGCCTCTGACACGACAGCTATAGCAAAGAGTGAATATACTCTTAGTCCTAGTCAGATAACATAAAAACTTAAACCAAAGGCATACTTACCTAACATCCATTTATCTAATACATCATATCCAGCTTTCAACAACAGGAAAAAAAATTACAAGGCATGCTGAAAGGCCAAAAACATATTCTGAAGAGAAAAAGCAAAGATCAGAAAAAGATTCAGAGGTAGCAGAGATTTTGAAATTATCAGATTGAGAATTTAAAATGACTGTGATTAATATGCTAAGACCTCTAATGAAAAAAGTGGTCGACTTGCAAGAACAGATAGGGAAGGTAAGCAGAGAGATGGAAACACTAAGGAACAATCAAAAAGAAATGCTGGAAATCAAAAACCTATAACAGAAATGAAGAATGCCTTTGATGTGCTCATTAGTAGATGGAACATGTCAGGAAAGAATCAGTGACCTTGGAGATTTGTCAGTGGCAACATTCCACTGAAGAGTAAAGAGAAAAAAGAATGAAAAAATATTGAGCAGCTAGCTAAAACTCTGTAGTACTATTAAAAAAGATGTAAAATAGGTATATAAAAATACCAAAAGGAGGCGAATGAAAGGAGAACGAAAGGAGA
>NW_012151097.1:505483-530844 GCF_000956105.1 Propithecus coquereli
CTTTTATAAACAAAGGATAGAAAAGTGAATAATGAAGCAAATAATGACTAAAATGAATAAAATCCTTTTATAAACAAAGAAAAAAGACTGAAAGGAAATATTCCAAAATATATTGCCTCTAGATGGTATAACTGTTTTTACTTCTATTTATAGTCTTTTTATCAAGTAAAAAAAGCATATGCTACTTTTATAAGGAGAAACTTCTTAATTACTAATACCTTGAATCACTAGATTAATTCAGAAATTGTAGGTAATAAAGCACCTACAATTTCTTTACATAATACCCTGAAATATTTTTACAGTGTCATACACTGTTGATTCATTCACAAAAAAGGATTATATCCTTGTGAAACGTTATTACATGAGTTTTAAACACAATTATGTTTTCAAAAGATGGCCATCAAAACAAGCCTTTAATAATCATTTTTAAACATATGAAGGGATGCTCACCCTCACTCATAATTTTTTTAAAAAGTATTAAGGGCCATTTCTCATCTGTCATATTGGTAAATTTAAAATGGCAATAAACTGGGTTGACAAGGCTGTTAGAAAACATTCATTGTCATATATTAATAGCAGAAACACAAAATAATTCCACTGTTGAGAAGAATTTGGCAACCTCTAGCAATACTACAGATGAGTGGATCTTTTGATCCTGCAATTCTACCTCTAGGAATCTATCCTAATGGCACACTCTGTGAATACAAAATAACATTGGAACAGGATGATTCACTGCAGCATTATCTGTAATGTATAAAATTGGAAACATCTTGAATGTTGATCAATAAGAAGACTGGTAAAAAAAAATTTGGAAAATCAAAACAATGCAGCAAAACAAAAGTGGAAGATCTCTTTATACTGATATGGAATAATTTTCAGGACATATTATCAAGTGAAAATAACTATATGTCGAACAATGGAAATTACTTGCCATATTTAGTAAGAACAAAGAACACACAATGATATATAAATATTTGCAACAACAGCTACAGCAAAAACCCTAAAAGAAAATCTAAAACTTAATAAAAATGGCTACATATAGCACATGTTGAAGGGGAAACGGTGGAAGAGACACAAATAAAGATAAACTTCTGAGAGTGCTTTTTATATAGCTCTGATTTGGGGACTATGTTAATGTGTCACCATATTAAAATTTAAAAACCCCATCAAAATGAACAAAAAAGCAAGCCTTAAAATTGGAACCAAAATAAAGCGAGCAAATATGACTATAACAAATTGGTAACAAACCACTCAGAGGAAAACAAATGTGTACACATACACACCCGCATATATTTACATACATATACATATGTATGGATAAAGCAAATGAGAAGTAATTTTAATATTATTCATACTAGATTTTCACCATAAGACAACTATATGCAAGAATAAAATCAATGAAGTTAAATGAATCTCTGATATGTTAAAATGGAAATTAAAATATCAGTATGATTTTTTTTCCCACCGAAAAAGCCAGGAAATTCTATCATTCCCCAGGACGCTGGTCTAGGACAAGGGTGTAACTGAACTGAGGCCAGAAGCAGTAAATAGGAAAGATGTAAGAGATTGGCTTAATCTTCTTGTCAGTCCTGCTGTAAACCAAGCCATGGGTGTTTTTCTAAGGAATTGCTAGAGCCCCCATGGGCCTCTCCATAGTTTAGAATTGGGCAGGGCTCAGAGTCTCTCTATTGATGACAGTATAAATATTCAACCCTCTCCTTTTCTGCCAGACATAAAGAAGCTCCAGGGCAAAATATACTTCTTAACAGTCATATGCCCATAAATGTATGTAGGTTCACCGAGGAGATATAATTAATCATACATAGGGAACGATGGAATAATGGCACAGTCCAATCAGCCCGAAAAGAAGTATGAGAACTCAGGTAAGTCACTGACCCTCTAGTGATTTCCATTTTTTTATTTATCTGTGAAATAAAGAAGGTGAAATGTGATCTTCAAGGTTTTTTTTAACAAAAGAAAAATGATATTTGACTATTCAATATGGTTTACTTTACATAGTAGAAAGCCTGTTATTGTAACCAACGCTCTATGCTCTGGGAAGCCTGGGAAACAAGGGACTCTTTTTTGATCAAAAAATCACTCCCTTCACAATAAAAGACGAAAAGGCATTTTCTTAGCATAAAAACATGCACCTTATTTCTTTTTAAATAACATAAGAGCTGTCACAGTACAAAAGCAATGCAAAAACAATTTCTCTTCATCAATTAGATTCTAACACACAGTCTTTTTTTCTTCAGTGTATATATAAGCACAAAAAGGAAGTGTCTCTGTCACACTTTCAGCAAATAACCATTTTGAAGTTGTGAAATGGAGACTGGCAGGATGTGATACCCTGTGTCGACCACACATTTCATTCTCACCCCCTCTTCCCAACAATTGAATTGCTGTTTGGATTTGCTTAAACAGTTTGACCGCTCCCGTTTTTGACTACCTCGAAGGAGTGTGTTCCACACTGGAGCAGTGTAACCAAAACAACCACCCAGAGAATAAGACTTTCTTTCAACTCTCGGATCCTAATAGAAGAAGAGGAACAATCGTAGTGCCGAAACCTAATTCATTCATGAGAGCGTAATTTGAAGCCAGCAAAGTCTTTTTTCCAGAGAGGACAGATAGGCTGTCCCACCATTATTTTCTGCAGCAGAAAACAGGGTCTACTGCCAAGGAAAATTGACCATAATTTCCTTAATCTTGAAAAGTATTTGATTTCTAAAAGACTGGTTTGGTGCATAAATCAATTAACTCATTCTCCTCTATCTACTGTTCGTACTGTTAATGACACAATTATCTCATCAATTCTCCTGCCTTTTTCAAATCTGCTTGATGGTGTTCATTAATCTACTTTGACAGCTATCATTTTGAGTGTGAAAGGGCAGTAGGTGTCCTGGTTTTGAAAACAGAAATAGCAAAGATAATTAATTCCCTGTACAAATGAACAATTCAGTGCAAGTTTGTTCAAAGCTCAATATCCTCCATCGTAAAGCGGAAAAAAACCCACTTGAAGACACACACATAATATCCATACCCACAGGAAAGGCATCTGGTTACTAGAAATACAGCAAGAAGAAAATAAGCTATGATGCCAGAACTGGATGCTGGTTGGAAAGTTAGAGATTCCTGAGAAAAAGATTTAGCTATTATTCTATGTTAACTGAAACATTAGCATTTTCAGCCTGTTAGTAAGGTTCAGAAGCAACATAGATAGCAAAGTATTTATGCCTGCAGAGAAGATGAAGAACTTTACTCTATGTCCAATAATAAGAGAGGTTTTCATTAAGGATCGATTTAGATCTGGTGGTACAAGAGGAAGACTGTGGCAGGAGGAAGTTCAGGAGAACCACACCCAGATCCAGGCAAGCACCAAGGTGTGCAAACGAGTGGCAGACGTGGTTCTGTGGGTCAAATGAGGCAGGCTAGACACAGGCACTGACGGAGGCCATTAATCTGAAGCTCAATCGCAGAAATATTGGGCATCTGATTTGGAAAGATGGAGCAGCTGGTAGCTGGAAGAATGGAAGGGAGAAGAGGAAGGCAGAGAGAAAGAAAGACATTCAATTTGGCAGAATGAGCTAGAAGTGGAAAGTAAGTGTGGTCAGTATGTAGGTAACTGAAAAGGCCTCAGGTTGCAACTCAAGATATCCAGGACTCCTCTCAAGAAGCAGCATAGCTTAGTGTGGAGTTCAGAGTGCATCAGTCACACATGAGGCAAATCAGAGTGTGCGTTTCCAAGTTAGTCATTCATCTCCTGTATGCACTTGGGACAAATGACTAAGCCGTATGTGTCTGTTAAATGAAGAATAGCAATGCACACTTCAGAGGTTGTTTGAGGACTAAATGAAATAATGGTTATAAAGAATTTAGCATGAACCCTTGTACATTGTCATTATTTTTTTCTGGTGCTAGCTGTATTTCCCGCCATTTTTTTTTACCAACCTTTAGGAATTTAGGTCTAATTGTCTATAAATGAAATTTGGGGAGCAATGTTAGAGCTTGGTTTTCAGGGACTTGGAGAATTCCATTTTTATGGGATGGAAAACAAGATTGAAGAGATTGAAGTGGGGGGCAGATCTATAATAAATGCCTCAGTGCACATACACTAAGTAACTGTGGCCTGTTGGGCTAACGGCCATGTATAGGGTCAGCAAGGGACCACCAGAGCAGGTCCCCACCTTTGAGCAGAGTGATCAGTCCTCTTCAACCTCACTGGGGTCACTGACAAAGTCTTGAGTATTTTGCCCCATCTCCATTTTTTTTTTCAATAAGCCCTGTGGTTTTAAGAGATTTTTCTCAGCATGATGATTTTTAGGAACACAAATGTCTTACTATAGCAAAACTGACCATATAAAAATTCCTAGATAAAAATTCATATTAATTTTTACTAATTTTTCCATGTTGTTGATAGTTATTTTTAATAGTAAAAAAGAAAAAAGAAGAGTAGAGCAGAATGGAACCAAATAGGACAGTTGGTTCCTGATTTAAGAGAAAGAAATGTCAGAAAAAGCCAAGGTCAGGCCTTGGACTCCACTTCTACTTCAGCCAAAGCAACTTCTTTACAAATAGCTTGTTTTATACATTGGGTTATGCAAACATATTTTTTTGAAAATCTGTCCATTAAAGTTCTTCATTTTACTAAGAAAAATCAGAGCTGTGAAAAGTGAAGTGAGATTTGCTCAAGGTCATGTACCAGGACCCTTTGTCTTCATCAATCTGAGAGGCCCTGGGTTCCAGCCAGAGCAGGGGAGGGACTAGGGCATGGGGCTTGAGGCTGGGCTGTGCTGGAGCAATTCAGAGTGAGTGGCGTGGATTTGGGACTCTGCAGTTACTCAGGCAAAATCTTTACGCATTTTGGGTTTTAGTCTTCTCACATTAAATGAGAATAGAAATATCTTCCTCAGAATAGGCACCCTCCACATTTTAATTGAATTAAGGAACTATTATGAGAATTGAAAGAAATGTCATAAATTGATACATAGGGCCCGGCATATATTTGTAGTGTGTGCTTGCTGTGTGCGTGTGTGTGTGCACACGTTGTTTTTACTCTCCCCACAAATAACAATGTAGCATTTTGGCAGGGCCTCAGGCATGCGCTGTGCTTGCTGCTGGAATTAGGGAGTTCAGGTAGCCAGATGGGAGGAAGACAAGTGAGTCTTCAGTTCAGATGCAATTCATTCCACTTCTGCCATACTGTACAAGTCTTTCTATCAGTTTACTCCCACCCATATGCAGAGGGAATCAGGGTCAATGACATTTTAATTATTTTCCGAACAGCCAGCTTATGAGGATCCACCCATGCTGTACAAGGGAATTTCTAGCCAACAATTAATGTGGGTGGTACAGCACAAGACCAGATAAATCTAAGCAATGAAGGGAAAAGGCTCCATAAACACTTAGTGGTCATAATCATTGAACTTTCACTGGTATCATTCTGTTATATTCAAAATGATTTCCCATGTTAGCCAGACAATGAATTTTTCACATCAGCAGTGAAAGCGAGATGAGTAGCGTATGCGTTTTGAGGGACCAATAATCTAGAGCACTGTAACCATGCACAGAAAAGTCTGAAAACACTTCCCTTGTGGGAATTGGGGGTCTCTCTCATTTCTTTCCTGCTCAGGCGAGAGGATGACAGCAACAAGAGAGCTGCGATCGTGCTCCTTCCTTCAAACAGTCTTCCGTCTGCTGTAGAAAATGCGTATGTCTGCTTCAGTCTGATTAGTTCTTCTCAAAAAGTCAAGGAGAGGGATGAAAGGGGGAAGCCACAGGATAATTGCTTTTATTTCAACTCATCGCAGAGAGGAAACGTACAGCAGATAATATAATGCATATGCAACAGAAAAGGATCATTCACTTCTGATAAAGTGTGTCTGGGAGGAAATAAAGCAGGAGCAAACTACCCACTGTCTGCAATCTATCTAGGGTATGAGAGAATTCCAATGGAAGTGGTGCGAATTCATCTTTAATGTAGGAATTCATCTTTAAAATATCTGAAATCTCATGGCTTTCATAGGACAAAACAGGACCGTGGAGACCACCTTTCCTTTATTCTCCCCATAAATCAGCATTTTCTAGCTGCTGTACAGCAGACAGGCTGAGAATTGAATTCAGCACTAAAGGCCAAGTGTTTAAGCTGCCCAGCATGTATTTCACTGTGATATAGATACTAGCACAATGGAAGCTACTTTTCCTTGATTCAAGTATTAAAAAAAAAAAAAAATGATAGAAGAGGGTTCCAAAATCTAAGAGCCTATAAATGTAGTTCAGGGTAAACATTGAAGTCATAGACATTTTAAAGATTTGGTGACCGAACAAGGAATCGGCCTAGACTCACTTTAATGCAACTTCAGAAGGTCCAAATAGATACACACTCTTGTTAGACGGGCACAGCAGCGGGGAATTTTGCAAGTAACATCAAAATCTTACAGACTTAGGTTCTATATTTACCAAACCCCTACCAAAGAGATAAAAATAAAATTGCCGTCTTTAAAAATATTTAATCTGTTTTGTAATTTTTTTTTTTTAAACAAGACTCTGCATAACTTAAGGAGTAACCTGGGGACTGAAAGATTCCATATCTGTCCACTGTACAAAGTTCTTAATCAAAACCACAGCTTGCTGTTATCTGTGTTTAAAAATGAATGTAAGAAAGCAGAAATTATGTAGTGTCCCATTCCTTTCCAAATTACAGTCTATAAGAAACATTTGCTCTATGGTTTATTGTTTGTTTGTTTTTCTCACCCAGGTATTTGAAGGTGCTTTGAACAGAAGCAGCCAGACAATATTTTCCTCAGGAGGAGTAGATTAGAGAAATGGCATTGAGGAGAACGAATCTGAAAGCAGCCAACTATCAACTGAGTTAGGCATTTGAAATAAGATTAGAAGTGTTTTCTGGTGGTGTTTATAGTTTCTGACTTAAACAACATACAGCTCTGGTAGTGAACATCCAATAATAACCATAACAATTTCAAAAGAGAGCTAGGAAACAGTAGCACAAACATCTGTTGAAGTCACCAAAAATCTACCAAGTTCAGCGTCATAGACTTTTTTTCACCTCTTTTAAAACATAGCAAGGCACTAAATTGGAACTATTATCTAGGAGGGTATTGAAATGCCCAAATAATTTTGATTTTATTTTAAAATTATTTATTTATAATCCACCACAATTTAAAGTGATTTTTCTTCTCTTTTCTATTATAAAGGTACAAGAGCATAAAGCTGAGGAATCTGGGTCCTGTCCTGGCTTTGTCTTTAATTAGCTGTGTGACTGTGAAGTAGCTGATCGTGAAAAACACGGATTAGGTAATTTCTAAAGTCCCTTCTAGTTATGAATCTTTAAAAAAATATTTTCAGTGTTTCCATCAAAATTGTTGGTGCATCAGTGATGATTATCTATTCAGACAGTTAATGCTGTATTTGAGATACTGCATATGCCATGGTCTATGAAAAAGGGAAGAAAGGAAGCTATTAAACTTTTACAATGTATTTGTGTTTTCACAGATATTCTATAATTTAATCCTAACAAGCCTGTAGGAAATTTATGCCTGTAGAAGGTGGAATCAGACAAATAAGAAACATTTCCAAGCCCAGCTAGTCAGTAAGTCACAAAATTAGGAATTAAATATAAACCTGAGTAGTTCCAGAGTATGTGTGCTTTCTTCAACATCTGCAACTCCAAAGAGAAATCTCATCTTCCACATTTCACTGTATGACAAAGGTGAATGTCAACAATGGCATCTCTCTTAGACTTAAAGCATCTTGAAGGCAATTCTTTGTATCAACAGGGCCAATGATGGTATATCACACATTGAATATTTTCAATAGATGTTAGTGGTAGAATAAATGAATTAATTGCTTTAAAAGTACATGATAGGCCGGGCGCGGTGGCTCACGCCTGTAATCCTACCACTCTGGGAGGCCGAGGCGGGTGGATTGTTTGAGCTCAGAAGTTCGAGACCAGCCTGAGCAAGAGCGAGACCCCATCTCTACTAAAAATAGAAAGAAATTAATTGGACAACTAAAAATATATATAGAAAAAATTAGCTGGGCATGGTAGTGAGCACCTGTAGTCCCAGCTACTCAGGAGGCTGAGGCAGGAGGATCGCTTGAGCCCAGGAGTTTGAGGTTGCTGTGAGCTAGGCTGATGCCATGGCACTCTAGCCCGGGCAACACAGTAAGACTCTGTCTCAAAAAAAAAAAAAAAAAAAAAGTACATGATAAATGAGTAACTTAAAAATTTATCTAAAGGTAAATGAATTCTTTAAAGACATATTGGATATTCATCCCTGAAAAAAATAACACAATTTGATTCTTTGATGTTATTGTTGATATACATTTTCTAAAATTTGTATCTCAGTATAAAAAATAATTTTGTAACTTTTAAAAATTCCAAGAGTTGTACATTTCTATATTTAAATGACACAATTTTAATAAGTAGGTTATGAACATTCAAATTTGACACCAGCAGTTACAAGTGCAATTAAAATAAAACAAAATATATATACATATATATAGTCTTTCTGATTTCAAATGATTTATAACTATCTTATATAATTTGCTAGTATAGAGAAACAATGCATTCTTAGGAAATCTTCAAAATTTATCACTTAATCCAAATTTGTGTCTCTGCATGAACTATATTTAACAAATATGAATCAATAATTTTCCATGAGCATAAAAAAGTCCAGTTTTTCTGTATTAATATCTCCTTTTTCTGTCTTGAATGAAATAGCTCTTTAAATTAATTTACAAGAGAAATCACCAATCACAGTTTTATCATACTTAAGGTTATCGGTATTTGCATAAAGGAGAGTTATAAAGTCATGTAAACAAAATTAATTTTAATTTACTTTTTTGAAAAATATTTCCAAGTATCAATTTCTGATTAATTTTAATATTGTGTTACAAGACCAAACAACCTTTAAAAAAGAGTTGCTGCTCAACAAATTTGGCCACATAGTACAGTTATTTATGTTCTAAATTCATTTTATAAGATACACTGCTCATTTCTACTGCCTTTATTTACCTAACTCGGAGTTCAGATTATCCTCATGGCATTGTTCCTGTCCAAGTGAAAACTATTGTAATTGTATTGTATCGTAATGTATTGAATTGTAATTGTAATTGTAATGTATTGAAATACATTGTAATTTTGCCCCAAATTTCTGATGAATAAAAATAAGGAACTAAAAGGACATCTGGAAAAATATGTTATATTAAGAATATATTTAAGACACAGAAGCAAGCACACACGCACATGCCAGCCAGGAGATAATTTTAAAAGTATAGCCATACAAGGACAAATGAAGCAGGAGAGGAGATGATAGACTCAAAGTTTTGACAGCTGGAAAGCAAAACAAATAGTAATAAATCAGCAAACCCAAATAATTTGAAACCCAAGCAAGCAGTGAAAAAAAAAAAAAAAAGCCAATGCAGATCCCCCTCCCCCGAACACTCTGACATTAGTAACACCCTGTACCTCTGGAAGTAGATATGAACATGAGGAGAAAATGAGAAACAATGGTTGAAAAGTAATTAAACTACTCAAATCAAACTACTAAAAAGTAGTTAAAACATTCAGTTCCCAAACCCCCACTTATCCCAGATCCTAGCAGAAGGCAGGAAATAATTTAATAATTTTTAGTAAACTGAATCCACTATATATACAAAAGATAACATAGAGACTGGACTTCCATATCTTACATCTAAATCAAAGATAAATATTAGTTCAAAGCTTAAAATGATATTTAAACTTTGGTATAAAATAATCATAATATTTCATGTATAAAATTTATTTCCACTGGATTATAATGTCCATATCTGAGTAGTCGACCAAATAATTTTGTATTTGCTCTTTAAAATTAAAATGATTTGATTACTTCTCTAATATATCGTCAAATAATATATACATCTCCTCATTGTTTTTCACAGTTTAAAAGATTAAGAATTAAAACAGAAGTTGAGATGTGTGTTCGCTTGCAGTTATTCCTTAGAAAGCAGTGGAAGACATTAAAAATTTTGAATTCTCAAATTCAGTATGAACTAGTAATATGATGTTTTCCTTTGTGAATGTTTTAATATCTTTTTTCTTTTTTTTACTCGTCCTTTATAAAAGTATATTGAAAATCCTTTATAAGGGAATTAGCCTCTTCAAGTATTATTCACCTTTCACCTCACTTCATTTTTACAAATACCTTATTATCCCCAAACATGCACACGCACACACACACACAGAGACACACACACACCACATACGTACACAATTAAAGTCTAAATTTACCTCCAGGAGTAAATTTTATAGGTTTTAATCATTGTTTTTGAAGCTTAAATAGTTACCTGGAACCTTGAAACTGTTTCAAAACAAGAGTTATAAAGATTTCAAGAAAAATCTCTACTGAATATTCTATCGATAAAATTTGTTTCTGTGTTAATTAATAACTTAAGAATAATCTATGATATGTTCTCAAGTGAAAAACTTACCATTCCAGGAGTTTTACTGCCCCCCTAGTCAAAAGAATGCAAGAAACAATCTTTTCCTTTCCGAGTTCAAGATGTGGTGGCCCCATATTCCCAGCTGTGGTGGCCCCATATTTTCAATGTTTGCAAAAATATAGCTGGTAATTGATCTGTGACTATTCTGAGTAGATGAGATCTAAGTAGACTATCAGGTAGGTGAAATAGGCATCATTTGTGATTTAAGCACCTCTAAATTTCATGTTCTCCGCTCTTTAAAGTATCTCTATCTAGATTGTCCACTATATATTAAATACAGCTCCTCTGAACATATAATTATTTATCATTGTTTTCCTTGAAATGTTGAAATGACCTTTGAAATGAATGCAATACCAAGTGTTAGCAAGGAAGGGGAGCAACTGAAACTCTCACAGATTCCTTGTTCCCTAGACAAAATAAAACCGGCAATCCAGTATTAGCCACTAATATTTAAGTAAAAATTAGTTCATAAGATTAGCTTCCACAAAAATCTTCAGTGCACAGAACAAGCTATAGGATGAAGAAAACAAGGAAAATAGAGCATGATGATGCAAATCTTTACAATTTGGCCTCTTTCTCCGATAGCATCTATCTCTCAGTAATGAAGATTTTGTTCAGGATTAATCCCCATGCTCCTTTCAAAGCCTTCCCTCTCCTAACCACCTCTTCTCCCCTTAACTGCGGCTTAAAAATTCCACAGCATTTAGAATTGTCAGCCAACTCTTTTTCTTTTTAAAATTTACATTTCTTCTTATTACGGCCATTATTTCTAATTTTCTTTCCCAGTCTCTGACCATTTCTTTTGTCTTTTTTCTTACTTGTTCCTAATCCTTTTGTTCTAAATAGTAGGCATAACTCAGGTTTTTGTCCACAGCTTGCCTTCTTTCTTTAAATCCATCTCTTATAACCTGACCATTTTAACACTGTAACTATCATGTAAAATGAATGACTGCAAAATTTATAGTTCCTATGATAACTACTCTTTCCCATTCTATTACGATATTTCCAACCACCTGTAGGACACATACCTATATTGAAGTGCCACAGGCATTTCAAATTCTTCACGTAAAAAAGTTAATAATTACTCCTTCTTAGACTTGTCTCTGATTCTGAATTTCTATTTTTTCTTCAATTATACCACAATCCTTCTGAACATCCACATTCACAATCATATCATTTTCTTTCCTTCCTTTCTCACAATCTGTCACTAAGTCCACAGACATTGTTGCCGTATTTACCCTTTCTCCTTCCATTTCTAGGACCACCTTCTTCTTTCAAGTCCTCACCTCATTAATTTTTGGCATGTATTTCTACATCCAGCCTCTCTCCTCTTTAATCAAAGCAGTACATGGCCACAAGATAAAGTCCCTACTTGTGATACTCATCAAAAAAAATTTAAATGACATCCTATTTTTAATGAATAAAGTACAAACTTTCTTATAGGACATTTGGGGATATTCAGTATTGTGTCCAGTCTAAGGTTTTAGCCTTGTCTCACTCTACCTGTCTACTTTCATTACAACCAACTCGGATTACTCAAATCTCTGAGCATGTTATTTCCCAATCCATCCTGCTAATTCAGGTATGGGCTCTCCCATTTCTTCTGCTGAAATCCTACCTATATTGTAGAACTCAGTTTAAATGTGACTTTCTTCATGAAATTTCCTTTATTCTTCAACCAAAAAGAATCTCTCCCAGAATATACAACACTTTTTTAATAGATTTTTACAGCAACACTTTTTGTACTAGAGTATTTGTGTGTTTTGTCTTCACTACTAATTTACAAGCTTTTGAAGGTGGAAACTAGGTCTTTTTTTTTGAGATGGGGTCTTGCTATGTTGCTTAGGCTGGTCTTGAACTTCTGGGCTCAAAGAATCCTCCCACCTCAGCCTCCCAAGTAGCTAGGATTACAGGCATGAGCCACTGCACCCAGCTTGGATCTTATTTTTGTATCCCCAATAAATATGGTTACAGCACAGATGATCAACAAATGAACTGTTTAAGTAAAGCACTAAGGAATAAGAGGCTAGAAAGATTTGTGATAATAAGTAATCAGTACAAAGGACAGGAGTTACTTACATAATAGCAATAAATCATGTTATGTGTCTAACATGTTACTAGCGGTGCTGTAGCATTGTTAAACAAAGTTTAACATAATTTGAAATTACTTATGGTAGACTAGGTGGTATCTTATCTTTCTTGTGGGTCTGATATTTTATAATTCTATAAGATACCAGAAATGCTGTTTAGTAGATATAGAAAAAAAAAAAACATATGATATCAGGTTCTCCCTTCCTCTCAAATTTGTCCACAGATAACTTCAATAAAGTGTATTTCGTGGATAATTCCCAAACATATAAAGTACAGTAGAGAGTTCCAAATAAGCCAAGTAGAAAAATTCAGCCAGTTTATGATAAGAATTTCCAATTTTCTTCTTATTTCACTTTTGCCCATAGAAATGGTGAGAGAGACAAAAGCCAAGTTGAATCCATATAATGGGGGATCTACGGTACCTTACGGGAAACAGTAGACCATGTTGGTTAAACTCAGATGCTATGAAGTTGGACTGCCTGGTTTGAATCTATGATTCAATATGACCTAGCTTTATGACAATAGTCAAGTTACTTAGTGTTTCCAAGCCTCGATTCTGTAAAATGCGGGTAAAAAGTCTCAGAGTGGATGGGATGATTAAATGAGTTAGCAGCAATGTTAAGGACTTAGCATACTACCTAGTATATAACATGGCTTAAAAATTATTACTTTTTCAGTTTTTTAGTTTTGTGCTAGTCTGTTTACTTTTTAAAGTTGCCAAAATAATAAACATTGTAAGACAAACAAACAAAAGATATGTGAAAAATAAGAAGAGAAAGGTCTCTGAGAACCTAACTAGTCTTGAAGAAAAATCAAGTTAAAATTTTGGCATTTATTATTTTCTTTTATATTTTTGTCTGTGCCTTTTTAAAAATCTGTCTCACTATGTATGTCTGGTAAAAATCTTAACTCACCCTACAATCCAGATGTTCAAAAAAATGTAAACTCATGTATTTATTCGGTGAATCTGGTGTGGTCTTTTTCATGCACCCCCACCAGTTAATTTGCAAGAATAAAACAAGTAATTATGTCCAATCTGATGTACAGCACAGTCTCATCCCATATTTTATATAGGTTTGCCTTCTGGTTTGGCAATTTTGAGCATCTCTTAGTACACGTAGTTTGTGCTCAGACTGTTCAGGGAAAAATAATGTTTATTCATCCACTGTTTTTTCAGTCTTCAATTCTCCCAACCCAGTTTATATGATGATAGGATTTTTATATGAGCGCTGAGAGGAAGAAGGATATGGCATCGGTCGCCTCACAGTGTAGAGAAGAGTTAACGTTATCTGGATTCTCCTTACTCTGGCCTCTTGTCATGTCAAATGTTCCTTGCTCAATCAAATGCTGCTTGCCCTACTGGCATTTGTGGATAACGTCTGTGGCTGGTGAGACTCATTGATTCCTATGTGTTGGACAATTCTCAGAGATCATCAGTATGTCTCCTCTGTGTTTTGTTTCATTTTCAAAGGCTGCATATTTATATTATTGCATGGATGTTGACTTTCATTTTATTCCCGATGATGGTTTGTATATGGGAAAGTTAATGGTTTTATAATAATCATTTAAAATCTCATTAAATTCTTTTGTTATTTATGAAAGTTTTATTCTTAGTCGACTTTCTTAGATTTCCACCAAGACTGCTTATATAGTTTTTATTGAAGGGATCCTAGAGCCAGCAGGAGCGTCAGGTGAACAGGTCTCTTGTTGCCTTTTGTATTCCAGGACAAAGCAGTCGGATCTAGCAGAGTTGGACCTCAGATTCGGGATTAGGGACCCCAGACCTTGAGCTGTAAATCCTTAACCTGCATGCTTAAGGAAATACTAGCTCCTCTAATGGTGGGATATGCGTACTGGAATTCAAGCTTTGCGATAGCAGCTGACAGTGAGCTTGTGTCCACCATCTCAGATACAGTCGCTTTCCATACAGTTTTCTAGCATATAAGCCTGAGGGAACCAGCCTTATTTTAATTCTTGTCTCTCACATAATCTCCAAAAATAAAAACTTTCTCCCTCTCTTCTTTTACAAATTTTTTGCCTTTTTCTTTCTTATTCTCCTTAATGGATCGGCTAGTCATCTGCAAGAGAATGTGAAAAATAATGATCATAGGGCAATAATTTTCTCTTGTTTCCAACAATGTTTCATCACTGACCACTTGAGAAACATATACATGGATATAATTACTCTCTCAATATATGTATATATTTTTATATATATTAATAAATTGACTTTTGTATCTTCCTCAAATCTGAATGTATCTGATTATTTTTTCTAGGTGTTGTTTAACTTGCTCCTTTATCACTTCTATTTCCCACAAACTGGGAATTAGGTTTAGAGGCTTAACAAAGACTTTTGAAGCCTTATTTGAAGTGTTTGAGGGTCTTTTTTTTTTTTCAAGCAAGTTTGAAGGGTTTGTAGTTTTTACTAAATACACTGAATATCCATAGTTTTATCAGGAACAAAGATGAAATTATTTCAAAGCCTTCTCCTATCTATCAAGATAATTATGTGGTGTTTATCCTTTAACTGTAGGAAATTACACTAATAAATCTCCTCATATTTTCACCCTTTGGAGTAAACTCCAATGGAGTCATATTGCAGTTATTTTTAATATACTGCTTTATTTTGTGTGTTTTTGGATACTAGTCCTTAGTTTTGTGCTGTATTTGTCAAGTTTTTCTGTCATAGTCATGTGGTTTTATAACAATAAATAGAAAGCAAAACTTATTCTTGGCTCTTTTGGTGCAATCATTTCTTTCACATGAAAATTAGATGTCCTATGTTGCTTGTGATACATTTCAACCATGCAATTTTTGGAGCCAGGTGAATTCTTTTTTTAAGTATAGCTCTTAGACAACTTTGTGAGTTTTTGCTTCTGGTTATTTGTATTTTTGTGTTTCATGTTTTCTTTCTCTTCTTAGGTCCATTGTAAGTAGTTTCATTTTAATATAACATAGTTTAGTTTATCTGTCTAGATTTGTCAATTTATTGACATGGAGTTGAGTGAAACACTAAAATATTATCTTAAAATTCTTTAATTTCACCGTTTTTTTTTTTCCTTTTTCATATCTAATGATTTCATGTTTGTGCTGCATTTTCTCCTTTTCTCTTGAATAGGCAGGTCAGTGGTTCAAATTCTTTTTTTCTCCAAGAATAAGCTGTTGGCAATTCTAACATTTTTCTGGTCCCTAGTTCATTTATGTATGTTTTAATCTTCATTAATTTTCATTATTTTTCTTCCGTGTTCCTTGTGTTTATTGTGTTGCTTTACATAACTTATGGATTTGAATGTTTAATTTGTTAATTTCGTTTTTTGTAGTAAAAATACTTGAGGCCATGTTATTATCACTATTTTAAAAATATTCTGCAATTGTGGGTTTTAAGTTCCTTTTGCGCCAAGAGTTTGTTAAAAAAGAATGGTATTAAAATGTCAAATACTTTGGCTTTTTGTTGCTAAATTTGACATTTACTTTTCACTTTATTAAATTGTGGTTTCAGAATATGATGTAAAGTACTTTTCCTCTTTGGAATTGAATGAATACTTCTTTTTGGCTAATACGTGATTGCATTTTTTGTAAAACGTTTCAGGGTCCATTTAAAAAGATTATTCCCTCTTTGCACATTATAGCTTTTAATATATGTTTATTTATTAAATAGAATATATCAATCTTTTATTATATTATTTAGACCTTTACATAGGGACAACTTTTACATAAATGATATTCTAAGGACAAAAAACAGATTTCTTAAATTCTCTCCCTACTGTTGTTGTTCCATATGTTTCTCATTTTAGTTCCTGCAATGTTTTCTTCAGGTATTCCAATGTTAGGTCAGTTGTTACATAAAGGCTCACGGAGAAATTGTTTAGTTAATGATTTTAAAAGGATCCTGTTCCCATTTAATGAAAATTTTTAAAAATATTTTATGTAATTTTGATATTACATATTCTCTCTTCTTTTTAATTTATATTTGGTGATTGTATCTTTCCCCAATATTTTAAGTTTTCTGAGTCATTTTGGACATTTCATCATCATGGACTGAGATTTACTTATGAGCCCATATGGGATTATCGTGGATTTAATCTTAACAGATTAATTCCTTCTACTTGCATTTTTCTTTGTAGTTTGGTTTCATTGCCTACAGGAGTAGAGACTTTAATACCGTTAGAGACTGTGTCTGTACTTTTAACTAAGGTAGTTCAGTGCCTACGTATCAATGTACCATCTTCAGAAAATTGTCCAGGGAGACCAGCCTCTGTGAGAGACACAGAAATGAAAGTAAGCACACTGTCTCTCTTCCTTGCTACTTTCCATCCCTAGCTTTTGTGGTTGTATTTGAAGTTTCCTCCAAGTCTATTATTTTCAAATCACAAGTTTCTTAAGATGTATTTCAAAAATCATCCTTTTTGTAACAGTAGTAACCACATAGTTATATAATTTATTTATATTATTTATATTTTAAAAGAATTTCACGCTTGCCTCTGGTATTTTTATATGTGAGTGCCATTTGTGAGTTATATTTTAATGTGATTTGAATATATATCTATGTATTTCAAAATTCAGAAGCATATGAAAGTGCATGTAGTAAAATTTCTGAGATTTACCCTGACCCTAGCCCCCTCCAGCCAATTCTTCTCTTCATAGATAATGAATAGGATGAGTTTGTATGTGTGAGTGAGTGGACGTGTGTTGTATCCATAGGTGAAACTCCTCCACCTATTGGTTGTGTGATGTGGGTCAAGTTACTTAACTTACCCGAGCTTCAGTTTTTCATCTTTTAAAAGGAATCCTTCATTCATTTAGTTAGCAGCCTATGTGTCCAGCTCTGTGCTGGGTGCTAAGGATAAGGCAGTAAACAAGACAGATATGTTGCTAACAGTCTAGAGAAAGGAATGACAGTACCCGCCTTAAAGAGAGATTATGACCAGAGTGGATGGGAACTGCTTTGTTAGTGAGCTATTACATATACATTCTTTGCTCCCTTTTTTACACAGGCAATAATGCCTCAATGTTATACACATTGTTCTACTTGATTTTTAAATCTTGAAGTTCTTTCTATATTCCCCTATAAAGACCTTTCTCATTATTTATAGCTTCGTAGTATATATACATTGTCTGATGTACCATAATTTATTAACTAATCCCCTATGAATTAGTTTTTTTGTAACATTTTGTTATTTAAAAAAGGATTGCTGCAATGAATAATCTTTTCACTTTGTCTATAATTGAATGCATTGCAGAGTATGAAGTTATGTGCTGTGTAATTTTGATGGACATTATCCCTCACAGAGATTGCACTAATTTACCATCTCACAATCAATGGAGAGTTTCTCACACTCACCCACAGCGTTGGCTATTAACCTTTTGAATCCTTGGCAACATGAAATGTGACAAATGGTATCTCACTGTGAATTTACTGTTTGTTGCTCTTATTATGAGTAAGTTTGGTTGAGAATCTTGACCCATATCAAAAAGTCCAAACTGTCTTTCCTTTTCTTTGCTATCTTTTCATAACCTTTTAATTTTTTTCTATTTATTTGTTGACCTTTATTTTTTTCAGTCGTAGAAGTGTTTTATATATGAAGGAAATTAGACTTTTGTCTGAGTTATAAAGAGCTTTACCAAAATTGAGTTTTGAATTTACTTGTGATGAATTTTGTCTTTAGTTTTTTTTTTTTTCAAATGTGTTATTATTATGTTTAAGCAATTCAAAGGTTCAATCACTTCTCTTATGGCATCTGGATTTTTGTTATAGTTAGAAAGACCTTCCTTATTCTGAAATTATGACATTTTAAGTCATGAATTCCTATAGTATTTTTATGGTTTTATTTCTATCTTTAAATTTTCTATTGATTTGAAATGTACTCTAGTATACATGAGGCAAGAAAGAAAATGTATTTTAGTTCAGATTGCTACCAAGTTGTCATAATATGACTTGGTTTTAATAAACAATCTTTTCATCAGTAAGATGTCATCTTTATCATTTTGTAAATTCTCATATGTTTTTGGGCCTATTTCTGGACTTTTAATGTGGTTCAATTGATGTGTTTGTTATTCATGAGCAATATCACACTGTTTTAATTACTGAGGCTTAATAATATTCTTTAACATCTGGAACACCACCCCCCAGTACTCTTCCTTTTCAGAATTTCCCTGATTATTCACGCTTGTTTTGGGTTTTCACATGCATTTTATAATCAGCTTGTCTCTTTCCAAAATCATTCTGTTAGTTTGTTTTTTAAAAAACTGGGACTGCATTAAATGTGCAGATTAATTTAGGGATAATTGATATCTTTGCGATATTATTTCTTCCAATCAAAGTACATGCTATTTCTCCATATCCAAAAAAGTAGTACGCCTTTTTATTTGTTCGAGCATTCATTTGTAGCTCTCTGAATCATCTTAACATTTTCCTATAACAAACGTTGCACGTTTATTGTTAAATTCGTTAGTAGATGTAGAAGGCACAATGCCCATTCTCCACCAAAGATGTCCAAATCTTAAAGCTCAGAAACTGTGAATATATTAGATTGTATGGCAGAGGAGAATTAAGATTGCAGATGGAATTAAAATTGCTATCAGCTGACTTCGAGGTGTCGCGATTATCCTGGATCATCCAGGTGGGATCAATGTAGTCACAAACCTACGTGTAAGTGGAAGAAGGAGGCAGAGAAGGGAGAATCAGAAAGTTAGCAGTGCAAAAAGAGATTTAAAGATTGAGGGAAAGGGCCAGGAGCCAAGGAATGTGGGCAGCTTCTGGAAGCTGTAAAAGGCAAGGAATGTGTTTTCCCCTAGAGCCTCCAGAAGGAGAGCAGTCCTGCTGACACTTTGATTTTAGCTCGGGGAGAACCATTTTGGACTTCTGACATCCAGAACTGGGAGATAATTAATTTACATTAATTAATTTCCCACTTCTATTTTATGTGTGTGTAAACCACTAAGTTTGTGATAATTTGTTACAGCACCCATAAAAAACAAATATACAAGACATTCTATCTTTTACTGTGCCTAATACGAATAAGGTCTTTTATTCCATTATATCATGTAGCTTATTGTTTGTATAAGTGGACGCTATTAACTATTATATATTTATTTTCTGCCTCACCCCCATTTTAACATTTAAAGCCACTTTAGACTAAGCTCTTTGTGCACTGCTAACTTTCTGATTCTCCCTTCTCTGCCACCTTCTTCCACTTACACGTAGGTTTGTGATTACATTGATCCCACCTGGATGATCCAGGATACTCCCGCCACCTCAAAGTCAGCTGATAGCAATTTTAATTCCATCTGCAACCTTAATTGCAATCACCCCCTTCCTTAATTCTCTCATTCCTAATTGTTTTAGTTGATTATCTTGAGTTTTTCAGATTATATAATCATGTCACCTTCAAATGTGATATTTTCACCTTTTTTCCCCAATATTTGCAATTTCTTTCTTTTGTCTAAATATGTTGGTTAGTTCCTCCAGACCCAATTCATTTAATTGCGGTGATAGTGGAGACATGTACCTTGTTCCTGGCCTATATGAGAATGCTTCTAAATTTTTTTCAACAAGCATTGTTCTAGCCTTTTTCTTTGAGGTGCTTATTTTTATCATGTTGAGATTGTATCCATCTATTCTAACTTTAAAATTTTTAAGAGTTTATATCAAAAATAGGTACTGAATTTTGAAAAAAATGCTTTTTAACATTGATAGAAATGATTAATATTTCTTCTTAGATCTATTCATTCTAGTCATTATTGAACTATCATTTCTGGAATAAATACCACTTGGCAATAATATATAAATAACTTAATGTGCTGCTGATTATTTAGGAATTTTGCTTCTATATTCATAGTGAGATTGGATTGTAGTGTTCTTTTTTGTATATATTAATAACTCTTTTTTATTAATATTATATTCACTCATTAAATAATTTACTGTATCTTGTAGCAGTTTAAATAGACCTGGAAGTAGCAATTATTAAAGATTTTAATAAATTCTCCTGTGAAATTTACTGTAGCCTGGTGCTATTTTGCAAAACAGTTCCTTGACATCTTTCTCTATGTCTTCAATGATATTTTTTACCTCTGAAGTTAGTTTTGGTTAATTATATTTTCCTACAAAAAAAATCAGTCTGTTGATACTTTTTAATATCTTTGGGTAGAGTTGATAAAAATAATATTTTATGAGCATTTTAATTTTCTGTATTTTCCACTTCTAGTTCATGTATTTGTGTGTCCTCCCTTTTTTTTCTCAATCAAGTCAGTTAACAGCTTATCTGCTTTCCTTGCTGTTCAGTAAAGAAGCTTTGTCATCTATTTGTTGGATCTACTTTACCATATGTTCTAAATTTTTAATTTCTGCTCTTTTATCTTTATTAATCTTATTAATCATTTATTTGAGTCTGTTTTATTGTTATTTTCCTGCATTTTTTAGTTGAAACCTGATTTAATTATTATTTTTGCTCATTGATACAATTATGTAAAGATATGAATTTTTCTCTAAGATCTGCTAGAGCTCTGCTGCAAAGTTTATATTCAGTATGTTACCATTTTTATATTTTTCCATGTTCCGCATGAAAATGTTGTGCAAGTTACGATTACATTTTCTCTTAAAGCAAAAATTGAGGAAAGGAGGTTTTGATTATTATTTATTTTTTATTTATAGGAAGTAGTAACTGTATATTTCATTAATTTCTAGATATATCACTTTGTTCTCCATGTACAATATTTCAATATTTTCTTAAATGGATGCTTTTGAAATTTCTTAAGATTTCCCTTGATGCCTCCACATGGCCTATTTTTTAAAAGTGTGATATATTTCAAGGATTAATTATGCCATTGGGTCTTAGATATCGTTTACATACTTTTTGTTCACATCTGTAGTGGACTGGAAACTATGAATTAAAATCTTTTACTGCTAATGATATCTAATCATTTCTCCTTTTATCTCCTGTAATTTCTACTTTATGCATTATGATGTTAGGTTTGTTCATTCACAGACATTCTTAATTGCTAGATCTACTTCATTATTAATTGCACACTGTAGCATTGCTCTTCTTTGTCTTAATTTCTTAAGTACCTGAATTTACACTTGACAAAAAGTGAAGTCATAACTCAGCTTCTTTTTTTTTTTTTTTCCTTTTGGCATTTTCCTGGCATATCTTTGGCCAAATTTTTATTTTCCAAACTTTTAAAAATATATCTTCTCTGTTAGATCAAACTTTCTAAATTGCTTTGGAAGTCAATTCTTTTGTGAACATCATGGTACAGAATTTTGCTCTGAAAATCTTTCTTCATTGATGTGTCTATTTATTTACAATTATTAATAAGATTATGTTTCATTTTAATTGTCATTTTAGTTTGTGCTATTCATTTTTTATTTCATTGCTTTAAAAGCACTTCACTATGTCATCTTTTAAAGTTTGTATGTTCTGGTGTTTATGCTTATAAGTTAGCATATAATCTTATATAATATAGTCAATACTCCATTTTATTAGACACTATATATTAATTCCATATTATAATAATAATAAATTTAGTGTTTCCTTTTCCCCTTATCTCCTTGCCTTCACTCCCATTTTTAGTCAATGATAATCAATTTTAATATTTACCATGTTTGGGAGAAAAAATGGCAGAGTAAAGATGACCTCCTGGATTCCTGCTCCCAGAGAAAGAGGCGTAGATCTTGGTCTCCTACACGAGTGGATCACTCTCCCGCAAGAACAGCGAGGTGAATCAGCAGAGATTCAGCGTGGGACACACAAAACAGGGAAAAAAAGGTGAATGGGAGATAGGAACGTGAAACATGGAGAGTGCGAGACAGACAATAGAGAGTGGAGTGTGGGACGGCTGCGCCCACCTGGCCAGCAAGTGCAGTGGGACCAGACCCTCAAGAGAAAGTCTTGCTTCCCCACTGACTTCCACTCCCACCAAGACAGGCACCTTCAGGTACCTGCCTGAAGTCAGTGCAGAATCTCAGCAGGAGACGTGGGACTCTGTGAAGAAGAGACAGTAACGGGAGGCATCTTGAACTCCCAGGAGCTCTGTGCCAGGACTGCACTGGACAGAGGAGGGGCTGGTCTGAGCTACCGCTGGAGGTAGTTAGGAGACAGGAAACTTGTCTCTGGCACCCAGCAGGTCCACATCAATGGAGGTGACAACTAAGTAGGGGACTCTAACCTGGAAACTGCTGAGGCCGAATAGGCCCGCTCGTCGTGGGTCAGTAAGAGGGAGAGCTCCTGCTGAACAGGCATGAGATTGAGGGAGGGTGACATAAAAGAGACAACGGGGCATCCTGATGATTCAGCTCCCTGATCTGGTGCCTGCCAAACCCTGAATGGTCGCCTCCAGTGCTAGCGCCCTGTGGGCAGGCAGTCGCCATTTTTGGGGTCCACAACCCTGCTGCTGCAGTGAGATATGGTGTTGGGCAGCTCCCTTCCCCTAGCCCAGAAACTCTTGCAACAAGCTCTGCCCTTACATGACCTAAGGTCAACTAGCCAGGCCCATTTTTGATGGGCGAATTCTGAATACTTCCCCAGTTGTGGGAGGCTAACGCCTGTGGGACATACAGGCATTGGGGGGCTGGGCAAATTGGGGCACCACCCTCTCCCCCTAGCCAGCATCTTTCACGCCGAAAGTGGTGGGCTCTACCTCTGGAGTTACCGTGAGACATGAAAAGCCACTTTCCCTCTGTGACTAGTGTCAATCTGCGGGGCCTTGGCACTGACGAATAGTTGACAGCCGAGAGACATTGCTCATCAGACTGGCCTAGGTCATCCAGTAGGATCATAACTCTGGGGCTGTATTTCTGCCTCCGGTCAGCTACCCACAGTGAGGTCTGTGGTTAGGGAACAAAAATCCTGGCAAGAGACCAAAACAAGCTCCCCAAATAACCCCTCCCATCAGGAGCAGCCTCCCAACTCTGGTAGAAGAATCTTGAACAACATATTAGCGGCTCCTTCTAGCGGCAGATCAAGTAACCATAGAAGTGCACACATCCAGGCTGATAGGCAGCAGCTGCGATCTGCCTCGCTACCACAACATCTACTGGAACAGAAACTACACAGGGCGTGTTACTTTGCAAACGAAAACTGAAAAGAGAGAAGCAATGGCTGATCCAGATGGGAAGGACTCAGTGAAAGATCTCTGGAAGTCTGAAGAATCAAATGGAAAGCACACCCACAACGAGGAACAACAACTCTCTAGTAGTGGACATTAACCAAACCCAGAACACTAAAATGACAGAAGAAGAATTTCAAACATGGATTGTAAGAAAACTCAATGATATGCAAGAAAAAATGGATTACCAACACAAAGAAACCACAAAAAAAATCCAGGACTTGGAAGGAAAATTCATTAAAGAAATCGAAATACTAAAGAAAAATCTTAGAAATGGAGAACTTATTCAGGGAACTACAAAAAACAGTGGAAAGCCTCAAGAACAGGGTAGATCAAACAGAAGAAAGAATCTCAGAGATTGAGGACAACTCCTTCCAATTAAATAAGTCAGTCAAAGAGATCGAGCGGAAAATTAAGAAAAAAGAAATAAGCCTACAAGAAATGTGGGATTATGTGAAAAAACTGAAACTGGGTGATGGGGATTCCTGAAGGTGAAGAAGAAAACACCCAAGGGCTGGATAAGCTATTTGAAGATATAATAGAGGAGAATTTCCCAGGCCTTGTTAAAAATCTAGATATACAGGTACAAGAAGCTCAAAGGGCCCCAGGGATATTCAATGCAAATAGGAAGACACTACAACATGCAGTCATTAAAGAGGCCCTGCTATGTGCTGTAAGGCAAAAAAAGCAAGTAACATACAAAGGAAAGCCCATCCGAATAATGCCAGATTTCTCAACAGAAACCTTACAAGCAAGAAAAGACTGGGGCCCCATTCTCACTCTTCTGAAACAGAATAATGACCAGCCTAGAATCTTGTACCCTGCAAAACTAAGTTTTGTATATGAAGGATAAATAAACACATTCTCATATAAGCAAAGACTGAGGGAATTCACCAAGGTAAGACCAGCCGTCCAAGAAGTACTCAAAACAGAACTACACAAGGATCAGCACAATAAACATTCACGGATGTAAAACCACTCAAAAGCTAAAGATCAAAGGCTAGATTCCACAATGGCTCAAGACAGAAAACAGAGCAACAAAATGCAACCCAACAGAATGAACAGTAATTTGCCCTACTTATCAGTTGTCTCAATAAATATGAATGGCTTGAATTCCCCACTCAAGAGACATAGGCTGGCTGAATAGATGAAAAAATATAAGCCAAGTATCTACTATCTTCAGGAAACACATCTAACCTTCAAGGATGCATTTAGACTCAAGGTAAAAGGGTGGAAATCAATATTTCAAGCAAATGAAAGCCAAAAGAAGGCTGGTGTGGCAGTTTTGATCTCAGATAACTTAGTTTTTAAATCAACAAAAGTAATGAAAGACAAAGAGGGTCACTACATAATGGTGAAGGGTATAGTTCAACAAGAAGACATAACAATTCTAAATATGTATGCATCCAACTTAGGTGCACCCAGATTCATAAAGCAAACTCTACTTGATCTAAACAAATTGATAGACAGCAACACCATAATAGTCGGAGACTTCAACACCGCACTGACAGCACAGGACAGATCCTCCAGACAGGAGATTAACAAAGAAATAATGGACTTAAACAGAACTCTGGAACAAATGGGCCTGACTGACATTTACAGGGCATTCTACCCAAAAACCACTGAATACACGTTCTTCTCATCAGCTCATGGGACATTCTCTA
>NW_012151097.1:532351-532939 GCF_000956105.1 Propithecus coquereli
AATACACACAAATCAAAGGCATTCATATACGTCAATAGCAGTCATACCAAGAACCAAACCAAAGACTCAGTTCCCTTCACAATAACAACGAAGAAAATAAAGTACCTAGGAATATATTTAACTAAGGAGGTAAAAGACCTCTACAGGGAGAACTATGAAACATTCAGGAAGGAAATAGCAGAGGATGTAAACAGGTGGAAAACCATACCATGCTTGTGGGTCGGCAGAATCAACATTGTTAAAATGTCTATACTGCCCAAAGTGATCTACAGATTCAATACAATTGCTATTAAAATACCAACATCATTTTTCACAGATATAGAAAAATTAATTTTATGCTTTGTATGGAACCAGAGAAGACTCTGTATTGCAAAAATAATCCTAGGCAATAAAAACAAAATGGGAGGTATCAATTTGCCAGACTTCAAACTTTATTACAAGGCTGTAGTAATCAAATCACCTTGGTACTGGCACAAAAACAGAGTCATTGAACAGTGGAACAGAACTGAAAACCCAGATATAAAACCATCCTCATATAGTCATCTAATCTTTGACAAAGCAGACAAAAACATACACTGAAGAAAAGAA
>NW_012151097.1:532989-534445 GCF_000956105.1 Propithecus coquereli
ACAGTGGAATAAAAACAGAAATCAACCCCAACAGAAACTCTCATCTCTACACAAACTCATGGAAATTAAACAACCTTCTGCTGAATGATCACTTCATAAATGAGGAAATAAAGATGGAAATCAAGAGATTCTTTGAGGGGGGGAGGGGGGGAGGCAAGGGCAACATACATAGCCTAAACATCTGTAACCCCGTAATATGCTGAAATAAAAAAAAAGAAAAAAAAAGATACTTTGAACTAAATGACAAAGGTGACACGAGTTATCAAAATCTGTGGGACACAGCCAAAGCAGTCCTGGAAGGAAAGTTTATTTCCATAAATGCCTATATCCAAAAGTCAAAAAGATCACAAATAGACAACCTAGTGAATCAACTCAAAGATCTGGAAAAAGAAGAACAGACGGACTCCAAACCCAGCAAAAGAAGGGAAATTAATAAGTTCAAATCAGAACTAAATGAAATTGACAACAGCAAAACTATACAGAAGTTTAATAAAACAAAAAGTTGATTCTTTGAAAAAATAAACAAAATTGACACACCTTTGGCTAGCTAACGAAAAACACAAAAGTAAAATCTCTAATAAGCTCCATCAGGAAAAAAAAGGAGAAGTTACAACCGATGCCACAGATAGTCAAGATATAATATATGAATATTACAAAAACCTTTATGCACACAAACTGGAAAATGTGGAGGAAATGGACAAATTTTTAGAAACACACAGCCTCCCTAGGCTCAACCAGGAAGAAATAGAATTCCTGAACAGACCAATATCAAGGACTGAAATTGAAACAGCAATAAAAAACATTCCTAAAAAGGAAAGTCCCAGACCAGATGGTTTCACACCCGAATTTTACCACACCTACAAAGAAGAACTGGTGCCTATCCTGCAGAAATTATTCCACAACATTGAGAAGGATGGAATCCTCCTAAACACATTTTATGAAACCAACATAACCCTGATACCAAAACCAGGAAAGGACGAAACAAAAAAGGAAAACTACAGACCCATATCCCTTATGAATATAGATGCAAAAATTCTCAACAAAATTCTAGCTAACTGATTCCAGGTGCTTATTAAGAAAATAATCCATCATGACCAAGTGGGATTCATTCCAGAGATGCAGCCATGGTTCAACATACGCAAGTCTATAAACGTAATTCACCACATAAACAGAAGCAAAAACAAAAACCATATGATTCAGTAGATGCAGAAAAAGCATTTGACAAAATTAAACACCCTTTTATGATAAGAACGCTTAACAAAATAGGCATAGATGGGGCTTACCTAAAAATGATACAAGCCATTTATGACAAACTCACAGCCAACATCATACTGAATGGGGAAAAATTGAAAGCATTCCCATTTAGAACTGGAACCAGACAAGGTTGCCCACTATCTCCACTTCTATTCAACATAGTGCTGCAAGTCATGGCCACAGCAATAGGGCAAGAGAGTGG
>NW_012151097.1:536348-536918 GCF_000956105.1 Propithecus coquereli
ACATTTATTGAATATCGGGCAGGTGGGAGGGGGGAGGACAGGATGGGTATAAGCATACATAATGATTGCGATGCACACCACCCAGGGGATGGACATGCTTGAAGCTCTGACTCGAGGGGGAGGGGGAGCAAGAGCAACATACGTAACCTAAACATCTGTACCCCCATAATATGCTTAAATAAAAAAAAATAAACTAACTCAAAAAAAAAATATTTACCATGTTACTTTGAGTTTGGTTATACATCTGTTTCTTAATCCATAAGTTGAAATTATTTCCTTTGATCTCTAGTTAATAACAATGAAGACATCAGAATGCTTACTCTACATACTACCTTTTGTTCTCTTCTTTCCTAATTTTTTTTTATTATTATTATTCCAGGGTATTGTGAGGGTACAAACATTATAGTTACACTTTATGTCGTTGCCTCACCCAAGTGAAGGTTAAAAGCATGCCCTTCCCTGCCTTTAGTGCTCTCCATGTCCTTTAGTTGTAGATTTGCCCCCCCATCCCCCTAATCCCTAGAAAGTATTTCTGCCATGTGATCAACCTAGTGTTGATCAGTTAGTACC
>NW_012151097.1:539627-540819 GCF_000956105.1 Propithecus coquereli
TTGGGGTTTTCTAGATATAATATCATATCTTCAGCAAAAAGCAAGAGTTTGATCTCATCTGTCCCCATTTGGTCACCCTTAATACCCCTCTCTTGCCTAATTGCTGTGGTGAGGATTTCTAGCACTATGTTGAATAGAAGTGGAGATAGAGGGCAGCCTTGCCTGGTTCCGGTTCTAAGTGGGAATGGTTTCAATTTTTCCCCATTCAATATGATATTGGCAGTGGGTTTGTCACAGATGGACTTGATAATTTTAAGGAATGAGCCATCTATGCCTATTTTGATGAGAGTTTTTATCATAAAGGTGTGTTGGACTTTGTCAAATGCTTTTTCTGCATCTATCGAAAGAATCATATAGTCTTTATTCTTGCTTTTGTTTATGTGCCGAATTGCGTTTATAGATTTGCATATGTTAAACCAGCCTTGTATCCCTGGAATAAAGCCCACCTGGTCATGGTGAATTATTTTTTTGATGTGCTGCTGAATTCTATTTGCTAAAATTTTGTTGAGGATTTTTGCATCTATATTCATGAGGGATATTGGTCTGTTGTTTTCTTTTTTCATTGTCTCCTTTCCTGGCTTTGGTATCAAGGTGATATTGGCTTCATAGAATGAGTTAGGAAGGAAGCCATCTGTCTCGATATTGTGGAATAATTTCTGTAGTATAGGTGTGAGTTCTTCTTTGAATGTTTGGTAAAACTCTAGAGTGTAGCCATCTGGTCCGTGACTTTTACGTTTTGGGAGACTGTTGATTGCTGCTCCAATTTCTGAGCTTGGGATTGGTCTATTCAGATATTTTGTTACCTCTTGGGTGAACTTAGGGAGGTTGTATGTTTCCAGGAATTTGTCCATTTCCTCCTCGTTATATACTTCTTGGGCATATAGGTTTTTGTAGTAATCAAAAATAATGTTTTGTATTTCCATGGCATCTGTTGTGACCTCTCCTTTTTCATTTTTGATTGAGTTTATTAGAGACCTTTCCCTTTGGATTCTAGTCAATCTAGCAAGTGGGGTGTCAATTTTGTTTATCTTTTCAAAAAGCCAGTTTTTGGTTTTGTTGATCTTCTGTATAGTTCTCTTGTTTTCAATTTCGTTTAATTGTCCTTTGATCTTAGTTGTTTCTTTTCTTCTATTTGGATTGGGATTGGTTAGCTCTTCCTTTTCCAAGTCCTTGATTCTATTTATTAGGTTGT
>NW_012151097.1:541635-564640 GCF_000956105.1 Propithecus coquereli
GTGGTTTCTTTATGTTGGGATTCTATTTTCTCTTCTATTCCATTCAGTTCCTTACAATCCATAATCAGAATTCTTCCTCTGTCAGTTTAATCGTATCCTGTACATTGGTATCTGTTGATGGAGATCGAATATTTTCTCTTGGAGGTGACTTTTCTCTCTGATCTTTCATGTTCCCTGTGTCCTTTTGCTGATTCTTTCTCATCAGGCTACTTTGTCAAGGACTAGATGTGCTATGTCTGGTTTATGAACTTAATTTTGGGGCTCCAAAGGGACCTTCCTTGGCAGAGCTGAAGAGATGTTCCCTGGTCTTGTGCTGTCTTGGTGGGGTTTTGGCCTGTTGGGTTATCTCTGGCCTATTGTCTGCTCCTTCTGCTTACAGAGATTATTGAGTTTCTTTTCCTTGCTTATCTTTCCAGGAGTTGGGTCACTTTTGAGTGTGTGACTCCGCTATCGACTACTTGGTTGAGGTGGAAGGCGCTGGGTTTAGTTATGAGGTTGCTCTCTCTTTTGTTGCTTGAATTTTGCATGGAGGAGTCAGTTGTCAAGGTATTCCGGAACCTTTGAATTGAGCTCTCAAATCCCAAATGGGACATACAAAAGCCTGAGTCTTTGGGAAATGTTTTGTCACTCCCAAGGGCTACTTGAGCCTTGTTACCACTTAAGATGTGGTGAGAAGAGCAGCAGGAATCAGCGTGCCTGAGGCAGTATACTTCAGAAATTGCTTGATCTGTAGCTAGGAGAGAGCTGCTAATATGTTATTCAGGGCTCATTGGGCACTCTTGTGGAGGAATTCCTAATGAGTGTGTCAATTGATGCAATTGCTAAGGACTCTAGTCAAGATTTTCCTTCCCAGACCACTAGCCCCTAAGATGACAACAGCCTGGGCACCAAGTGCAAGCTTTTGTGTTATGTTCTTGTCAGGTGTTCAAAACCAATCAGCTGTATCATGTCAACAAACTGTCCCCTTTTGCTTAGATCCAAGGTCATACAGATTCAGGCTAGTCCTATGGGGAATATGCCAATAACATTCTCATTTTCTATTTCAATAATGATTTCCTTCTGTTTTAGCTAGGCTCATGGCGATCAAACCATAGGCTAAAATTTCCAGCCTCTTTTACAGCTACCTGTGTATTCCCAACTAAGTTCAAGTCGTAGTGTATTAACCATAGTGACATGTAATAACTTCCAGGATATTTTAAAGAAGTTGCTTGCTCTTGGTTTCCATATTCTTCTGGGAGCATGGATTATGGATGAGCCAGTCTAAGCCATGTAGATGAAGACTACATTCTGAGAGATGGTGATGAGCTAAGATGTTTGAGCCAAGTCCCTGAATGGCTTCCTAGAGTACGTAGCCACTGCATCAGACCCAGACCACTGAACAACATTTTTATTCAATTTAGGTTAATTTTCTTTTATAAAGTGATCTTTTCTTTCCTAAGTTCTTCTTCTAAAATTCAGTCTTTATCATATTTTGAATGTTAACCCATTCCTTCATTTACTTTTGTGGTGTTTTTGCACACCATATCTTTTATATTGAACATCTTTAAACATATACAGTAGTATCTATTTTACAATGTGCAGAAGGATAGTGTTGGTAGATCCTCATTGGCTAGCCTCCCTGTTTAATAAGCTGTCCTTAGAACCATCCCTCTATGTCTCCAGGTGGAGAACCAAATATTATTATTTTGTTGTTTTGTTTTTTATTTGTTTTTTTCTCTGGTTCCCTCTTTAGCTGCTTGTGAGTGTTGGAAGCATAAAAGCAGTGGAAATGATCAATGCTTTGGGACAGCAAGCAACACATGTATGAACTTTTATTTCTAAGTTGCAAATCTGCTATATCCTCTGCACAGAGGGTGTGGTCAATTCCTTGGGGTAAGATAACACACTTTATCTTTCAGTCCTCGCATGTATCAGTCCTTCCAGTAACTTTTATCTTCTCAGATGTCTTACAGTTTTTTAACCAGTGCCTGTCCACTTTTGGCTTTCTTTAATATATATTTGGCACCAGGCCACCTCTGTTTAAGAAGCCCAATGAAGAGTGAAGAGGATGAGGGATCACAGTGTCTCTTGCAAGCCCAATTCCATGCTCTCCTAGGAAATGAAATAGGCTTCAAGCAGAGTGACCCTCACTGTACTTCACTCTTGGCCCCACATATGCCGAGCCCTTGTCTTTCAAGGATAAGTACTGTGGTCAGGATGAGGCACAGCTCTGTCATTTACTTTGTTGAAAACAACATCATATTCACCGTTGTGGAGCAACTGTTGCATCACATAGTATTCTTGCATTTTGTTCAAAATTCCCTTGTATCTGGCGGATATTCTTTATAATTGTGTCAAGAGGTTGATCCAGATCCATGGTTTCATTGAGCAGTATTTTTTCCCTTTTTCATATAGTGGGTATGTTTGGATGAATTTCAGGGAAGAGAGCTCTGCTGGTGTTCAGTAACTCTTTCATTGTCCCCAAAAAACCCCAATCAGTGCTTTTGAGCATAACAGATTTGCTATTATTTCTTTCTCCTAAATTCGCGTATGCTGCCAAGAAGCTCACAGGCTTCCAGAAATTTTATTAAGAATTTCACTTATTCCAGCAAGAAATTTTCTCTCTGCTAACAAGATCAAGTTTATAACTAGAACCAAACTAAACATGCTTCATTTCACTCCACCTTGCTGCTCTGTAGATAAATGTGAAATATCCCTTGCCAAATGCACAATTCAATGGAATTGCATTGCCTCAATTCTTTAAGTGCCTTTTGAGTGGCAAGAGGGGAGAGTAACTATTTCCTGATTGATGCATGTCAACCAACGTGAGTTTCATGGACATGTATGGTGATAAGAAAGTCGGGGACTATTGGGACCCACAGACAAAGGCATCTGCTATAGAATCTACTGCAACAGACATCGTGTTCACCGTTCTGAGTTGTGGCCTGTCTCTGGCCTTAAGATTCTGCATGAAGACAGGCTGTCAAAGATAAGACAGGATGTGAGAGAGGCTCTGCTATAGGGCACCTCAGGTAAGGTTTTAATAGCTATCTGCGCTTGAATAAGAATCCTCCTGGTGCCTAATTTTTTCTCATAGTACAATGAAGTAATATCTTCATATTTCTTAAATGACACTTCAATCCAGGAAAAATAATAATTCAGTGCATTAATTGATGCGATTTTGCATAGAACGATTTTATGGAAAGTACTTAGTTCTGATTTTGCAAGTGTATGAGAATGATGTAGCTGTTCTTCTTTCACCAAGTAAAGAGTTATCTGACTGTATACATATGACAGGAAGAGGGAATTGGCCTTGGATTCTATATAAGTAATGCTGTGTATGTAAACAATTAAGGTTGGCATTTGCTTTTCCCTCCTGTTTACAAATATATTCAATCAGTGCTACTGAAATAAAATATATGCCACTACATTAAGCTAATGCAATTATTGGTGCTAGGTAAATAGAGAATGCTAGAGTGAGACAGATTAGGAAGGTATGAGATGGATGATAAATTATATGAGGAAGAGACTGAAGGGATGGATCTTTCTGTTTTTCATTTTTCTTCTTTCCACAAATGTTCTCATATGTTTTTCTATAAAGCACAATAACATTTCTTGCAATATAATATTGAGTATTTATATCTCTTCTCTAAACCAATTTTTCTTATACATTGCTCAGTCTTGACACTGAGTGATATCTCAGTGGTGTCCTAAGGTTTATCAGTCACAAATATTTATTGAACGCAATTTGTGTTGAGAACCACACCATTCATTTTGAGGTGGTTCAGAGAAAGCAGGATATCCTGCTATAGCCCTTGATCTAAAGATAAGAACAAGAAGAGAAAGATGAAATAGATTACAATAAAGGACATGATTCATGGGTATTTCCAAAGGTCCATTCCAGGTTTCTGCTCTCTGCTCTGTCTCTCTCTGTCTCTGTCTGTCTGTCTGTCTGTCTCTCTCTCTCTCTCTCTCATCTCTCCACCTGCATCATAGGGATTTCATCCACTCACAGAAGCATTTTAGTTTATGCAATATACAAACAGGAAGTGGGTGCCTTTAATGTATCACATACATTATTGGCAAGAAGGCAATAATTAAAACAAGATTTATTCTCTATCCTTGAAGAGCTTGTAGTATAGCAGTAAAGATGATCACACAGATGAACACATAGAGTCATAACAAAGTAAGTGCATTGATGAGATAGGAGCACAGAATAAGGATGTATAATCTTGCCTAGAGGGGAGTAGGGAGTGTCCCTGCAGGAGTTGATATCTGCTCAAACTTTTAGAGGGTGAAAAAGAGTCAACAAGAATAGGAGGAAGAATATATTCTTAACATATAGGACATCATAAGCAAAGGCATGAAAAAGAGAAACTGCACAAGTGTTCAGTGTTGCTAACGCCAAGAGTGAAGATGAAGTCAGAGAGGAGGAGAATCCATCATAGAGAGCTTTAATTTCCATGTTAAGAGAATTAGATTTTATCCTCTGGGCAATGGGAGCCACTCAAGAGTTTTAAACAACAACAAAAAATGACAGGGTCAGATTTCCATCTTTAAGCTGATGGTTCAATGACAGACTGATTTGACGGGAACAAGGCTGAAGTTAGAAAAATTGGTTAATAGGCTGTTTCAGTGGTCAGGTTGCAAGATGATGATACTGAGATAGTATTTGTAGATGGAGAGAAGGAGGATAGATTTGAAAAACATTTAGAAAGCCTACTTGGCAAGACTTTGCCATCACTTGGAGCTGGCCTAAGGGAAAGAATGAAGAAAACCTAACTACATGATGTATTCTACAAAAGAGTCATAGCAATATTCACTGCATCAAGGTCCTAGTTATTTGCCCTGAATGAGTGCAACTGTCCCCCTTGGTGAGCAATTTAGCAGTGGAGGATTTATATGACTGTCATTCATCCATATTTCCAAATCCTGAGAAACATTTCATTAATATGGAATTTGAGATGCAGCAATTGGAAATACGCAGCCTAGTCCCTTGACTTACCTCACGTGCTCTGGAGAAGCTTGGCTAGCTGTCTTCTACCAGGGACAAGCTTGGGAGCCTCTGTGTGTATTTCTTAAGAACACCTTACAAGACAAGAAGGCAGATGGAGCAGCAGCAAACACCAGAGTCTACGTGTGTGCTCTCTGCAGCAGGATATTTCTTCTTCCTTTTTCTTTAATTTCAAAATATTACAGGGTACAAATGTTTTTGGTTATATGGATTGCTTTTGTAATGCTTGAGTCAGGGTTTTAGTGTGCCCATCACCCAGGAAGTGTTCATTGTACCCATTAGGTAGGTTTTTACCTATCCCTTCCTCCCCCTCTCCCCCTGCATGATTTCCACAGAGTTTTACTTCCTTCTGTGCACATGTGTGCTCATCGGTTAGTTCACATGGTGTTTGTTTTTCCATTCTTTAGATACTTCTCTTAGGATAACGGTCTCTAGTTCCATCCAAATTGTTGCAAAAGTCATTAGTTCATCCTTTTATATGGCTGAGTAGTATTCCATGGTATACATACACCACACTTTGTTAATCCATTCAAAGAAAACTACAGACCAATATCCCTTGTGAATATAGATGCAAAAATTCTCCATAAAATACTAGTGAACCAAATTCAACAGTACATCAAAAATAATCCACAAGAATGTTTCTTCTCATGTCTCCTACCACTGCAACATTCATTGGCTCCACATCAAAAATGTACATGAAAAGAAAGGAGACTCTGAATCTGCTGCCAATAGAGAAAAATGCAACTCCTGAAGCCAAATGCTTTGTTATACTCCCATCATGTATGGCAACTGGCTCACTCGCATCATAGATAGTTAAAGACATAATACATAGGTGTGAAATGTAGGAAACTCATCTCCATTCATGCCCAAAAGTTTCATTTTCTCAACTGGATGGGAAACAAGAGATTACAATGTTTTCTTCAAATTTTTAGCTGGCTGTAGAAGTAGAACATCTAATTCCATATGCTCTATGTTATCCAGCATATTCCTGCTTTGTTAACATACTATTAGTAGTATTAATGATAACAGCAATATTTAATGCCTAGAAAATAGACTTGCTAATTTTAAAATGATGAATTAAGGAATAATATTCCAATAGAAAATGTATGTAACCTTTAAAAAAATCATTAACAAAATATGGACTAACAGTCTGAGACAAAAGCCATAAAACTTGTTTAATACAGAGAGATGACACAAATTGGGTCAAGTAATTAGACCCAAATCAATAAAGCTGTAAGAAATAGTTACCTGAAAATTCAGAAGAACTATAAACACTCATCTAGGAAAATCATTTTAAAAAATGTCTTCTAAGGTTTATTCTCAAAGCCACTGCATAATTGGGAGTATCTAATGCAAATACAGCAAAAGGGAAAGCAAGGCTAGCAATGCATAACCAAAACCAAAACAACAACAAATGTTACAGCAGCAAAAGCCACAACCAAGAAAATAGTTTCTATTATAGACTCTCAGACAGAATTTTAAGTGGAAAATTACTGTGCTATCTTCCAAATTAAGTAAACATGGCTACTTGTGTGGCACTAAAACTAATCATATGCACAGCATGCTGCTAGTTTGTATCTTCGTGATTAGTGAACTATTGTAAACAAGTGTGCCAGGAAGACTATGTCAAGAATGATGTACTCATTTTATACAGCTAACCAAGAAAACATGTTGCTAATGAAAATAACATTGCAAAGATACAAATTCATTTCCCCATTGCTATGTTGATTCAGAATCACCATATAAACATGCAACTATTCTTAACAAGTTCTAGTCCTCACCTTTTAAGAACTTTGTCAATACTGAAAGGGCTAAGCGTGGTGACTCATGCCTGTAATCCCAGCACTTCGGGAGGCTGAGGCAAGAGGATCTCTTGAGCCCAGGAGTTCAAGACCAGCCTGGGCAACATAGCAAAAGCCTGTCTCTAAAAAAAAATTTTTTTTTAATTAGTCAGGCGTGGTGGTACACACCTGTAGTCCCAGCTACCCAAGAGGCTGAAGCAGGAGGACCACTTGATCCCAGGCATTAGAGGTTGCAGAGAGCTATGATGATGCCGCTGCACCACTCCAGCCTGGGGCACAGAGTGAGACCCTGTCTCAACAAAAAAAACAAATACTGAAAGAAATTAGGAACTAGCTCAAGACTGTGCTGCCTACAAAAAGCCAGAACGAGAGTGATTTGGATCAATGACATCATAAAATATCTGCATTCAAAATGTAAATGGACTAAAATTTGGTTCACATACAATAAAATAACTGTTTATTAATTTTCCTTTATTTTTTTATAACCAGGGTACAAGGAGTAAGTTATGCATATATACAAGCTCTACATACATATACAGGAGTTGGGGTCCCCTGATCCCAGGGGGCAGCAAGATATAATCTGTGGAGGCTGAAATCATTGAATATAGTCACCTCCTTCAATGAGAAGCCTTATCTTTTATCCCAGTGTGCTGTACAAATACTATCATTTTCTACATGTAGCATGACATGAAAAATCCAGAAGGAACTAGTTTAGGAAATGGGTTTTGTGTTTTGATGTGCATGTGTGTGTGTGTGTGTGCGTGAGTCTACATCTGACTTTAATATCCTAATTTATGTCTTTTTTCCCAACTGGCATTTTGATCTTGTGTAGGCATGGCTTGGAATATTGTTGTTCAGTCAGTTAGTGTTTCTCTCAGAGCAGCTGCTGAGAGAGATAATGTAACTTCCACACTACAATTTAATAGTGTTCTACCCAGAAGAATCTTATTCTTTGGATCTCTAGTGTGTAAAAACATCAAGTAAAAGCTTAATAACCTTTGTAGCTCCCACCGATCTTATAAATAGAAACTTAATCACAAATTTATCTCTTAATAAAGCCACCCGCTCATTCCTATTCTTCTTAGTTATTTGCCACAGAGAAAAATATGGAGGTAGAACGAGGCTCTGTATGTGCCAGTTATAATACTTCCTCTCTTTGCTCTGGAGTCTGCACCTCTCTCTCTTTCTCCCCATGGTGGCCAATTTGGGTTCATTGAGGTAACATGAGGCCACTGAGCAGCATTTGACAGACGAAAGGCCTGCTAAGAGCACTCTTAGCAGCCAAAATTGCAACTGATAGGGAAAAATACAAGTAGCTTAAAAAAGAATACTCAAGAATAACTATTTTTAACCATAAGGGTCATTTGAGGACATCTACAATGTTGAAGTCTCAAAGTAGGGTTTAACTTAGAATAGGTCTCTTCCCTGAGGAACAACTTGCCATGCTTACAATGCAAGACCAACTATACAGTATTTTGTCTTTCAAACTCCTGTATGATCTGAGCCTTCACATGTACACACCTCATCTACACTTCCCTCCCCGCAATCTCTACACTCCAGCCACAATGACTTTGTTTTCTGTGCTCAAATATGCAGGTGCATTCCAACCCAAAACATTTATATATGTGTTCCCTCTGCCTAGAGCGCTCCTTCTCCAAGCGTTTTATTTTTTTCATTTTACTTATTAGATGTTAATATTACTTTGCCTATCTATTTATTCATCTGTTTCCTTGCTTTCCTGTTTGCAGATTCATTGTCAAGCCCCTCGCCCTAGAAATTAAACTCAGTCTTATCAGTCACTATGGTAGATTGTAATAATGGCCACAATTACTCTCTTCATTTATATCCACTCTCCTTTTCAATGTAACTTTGCAGCAGCTCCCATATAGAAGTATATTCTATTTCTCCACCTGTTGAATCTAAGCTGGCCTTAGATTCCCATAAAATGCGTAGGAAATGAAGTTGCTCATGTCCCAACTCCAAATTTCAAAAGGCCTTGCATAATCCATGCCCAGGTGCTGGGTGAAGAAGACCTCATGGGGTAGAGCTGGTTCATCTAACTTTTGCCAGCGAAGGACAGAGACATGTGAAAATGCCCGATCAAAAATAGCAAAGCTGCCTGTCCTCTCTACATACAGCTAGCCACAGATGCCTGAGGGATTTCAGCCAAGATCACCAAAGCCTGGCCCAGATCAGCAGAAATGTTCAACTGACCTATGAACTTGTGCTTATCATCTGTTAGTAGTTAATAGCACTGAATGTTCAATCTCACCTTGTAATCTTATCAACCGTCAATAAGGCCATGGGCCACAACAGGCCTACAGCTAAACACTGGGGCCCACAGGTAGTCTCCCAAAGCCCTCATCTTCCCTGTGGCTTTAGGATCTATTTGTATTTTATTGCCTTGGGCATGGATTTTCTACTCAATCTATTAAATTGGTTATTCTCCTTGATTGCTTGCCTGATTCCCACTTTTCTTTATTCCAAGATGCTGAGTTTTGTTTTCCTTATGCTTGCATGTATAACCTGGAAAATCTTCTCTCATACTCCTAGGGCCACTTTTAATTTCCAGAAACCTAAATGAGTGCTTTATGCACATAGGCTCGGAATTCCCAAAGACCAGTTGTACTGCCTAAAGGGCTCTCATTGATACTTTAGGGGACGCACACACTCCTTTCCAGGGAAATTGTAAATCCACAGCCTGAATTTCTATTACCTGGTAAATCTGAGTTTATTCTTTTCTAAATATTTTCCTTATTTTACAGACTATGGCCAGAATACTGGTAAATTACCATTTCATATGAATGCCTTAAATGTAGTAAGAGGGCTTTTTTTTTTTTAGGGGAAAAGAAAACTTCCTAGATCAAAAAGTCTCCAGTGAACATAAAATCTTCCTAGTTTGGGTCTGTAAAGACTAGTGCCACTTTTAGCTATACATTCACTGATGCCTTGTTTTAAGCAGTGATAACCACACTGATTCTCAGCTTTACATTTTTAAATATGTCTAGAGGTCACAGGTTGTTGCTGAGTGTATTTCTCAAAGATGGCATAATGATATCTCCCATCCTGCTTATTCTTTTTATAATGTGAACTCGCTGCTCTGTCATCAAAAGATGGAGACTCTGCTTTCTCCCCTTAAGCCCGGACAGAACTTTGTGACTGTCTTGACTTATAAAATGCATCAGAAATGACAATATGTGACTTCCCAGGACAGATTAAAGAATAAAACTGGAGAACATTAAAAAGACATGAACCCAGTGTATTAACTAAAGGAAGGGCAAAAGTTAAAAAACATCCAACAATTGTGGTTCTCACACTTCAGCGTGGTGCATCAAAAGCCCCCAGAGGGCTTCATTAAAGAGATATCTGTGCCCCCACTCTGTAGTCTCTGATTCAGTAATTCTGGGGTGGAGTCTGAAGAATCGCATTTCTAACAAGTTTGCAGACAATGCTGATGTTGCTGGTTCAGGGACCACACTTTCGGAAACACTAATGAAAAGAAATATAAATTGGCACAACAGGGAACTGTTAGCAAACAGTTAAACAACTAAAAAAGAAAAAAGTTCAATGCAATTTTTCTCTAATAGTACAAAACTGGAGAAAACAAAAAATAAATAAAAGGGTAGCCATGAGGTCTTTGCTCCTTAAACTTTTGCCAACAAATTCAACAACTGTAATTAGTGGTGTTTAACTATTAATATATTTTCACTTGGTCATGTATCTAAAAATCACCTTTTAGATCATCAGTTCCACAAAAAAGTGTAGAACTTTGGAAAGGAAGGACAGTTTAACAGGCCTATAAAGACAGAAAAACGATAAAAGAAACCATGCTTTTATACTTATCTCATTCAAAAGATTCCAAATGCAAACACCTCATGCAAAGATATCTTGGCCTTTGTTCCTAAATTAGGATGTTTTGGGATTAGTATTCTTTTAATTGGACAATTTAAAAAATATATTAGCCCAATTCTGTGACTAATACAGTTAAAGTTACCATGAAAGAGCTAGAATTAAGTCCAAATTACTCATGCAACCACAGTTACAAGCCAAAATAGCTGAGCATATTGCTGATCTACAACAGTAGTCTTCTAAAATCAGGAAAGCATGATTGTGTGTTACGTAAAGTGATGCAATGTCAACAAAAAAATTTTTCTTTTGTCATTAAGAGGAAAAATGTTGGGGTGAGGAGACACAGTCACAAAAGTCTCCTAATAAAATAAAATGCAATCATTTTAAATTGTCAGGCATTCTTTCAGACTAGAAAGAACCCCATTACACACTTTCCCTGTTGTTATTTCATATGTTTAATTCTAACAAGAAGAAAAATGTTAACATTTTTCTGTCATTTTACAGATATCCTTTCCTCATGTACACTGACTTTCAGTAACAATTAGACCTATTTTTCTTTTTCCCATGAGAAAACAATGAATCAAAACAAATATGATGATATGTGTATACAGTGGCAATTTAGCAGCATTGATTCTGTCTGGCATTATTCTCAAACACCTACATAAAACTTCCAAGCTCTGGTTGTTCCACAGAATGTCAATTAACCAAGGAACTGATAGTTCAATGGTTAAATATTTCACCTATTTTCCAAATATTTAACACTAGCAAAAATATTAAATCGCAGTAATTGATATTTATGCTATGATTGTATGAGTGTAGAAGAGGGAAACACTGTTTCTAGATAAAAATTTAGATCTAAACACCACAGTTTCTTAAGGGACTTGATTTTTTCCTGGCCAAAACATTATTTCCTTAGAGTTTACACACTAATTACCCAGAATGTTACAAAGATTGTTATTTTCTTATTTTTATTTAACAAAAATATTCTGAGTAAACTCTAAGTGCCAGGTAACCTGATTGACCCCGGGTACATGCTAAAAATAAGATATAATTTATTTTCTCTCAGTGTTCCACACTAGTGAAAACAAATCATCACAACACATTTAAATGAGTGCTATTTTAGTGACAAGAACTGAATAGTTAAGACAGAAAGGAGGGTTAATAACTCACTGTGTTAATTTGGCATAGAAACCCTTTGCAGAGGTTTGACATTTAAATATCTAGGTTTTTTTTTTTTTTTTTTTTTTTTGAGACAGAGTCTCACTCTGTTGCCTGGACTAGAGTGAGTGCTGTGGAGTCAGCCTAGCTCACAGCAACCTCAAATTCCTGGGCTCAAGCGATCCTCCTGCCTCAGCCTCCCGAGTAGCTGGGACTACAGGCATGTGCCACCATGCCCGGCTAATTTTTTCTATATATTTTTAGTTGTCCGATTAATTTCTTTCTTTCTATTTTGAGTAGAGACGGGGTCTCGCTCTTGCTCAGGCTGGTTTCGAACTCCTGAGCTCAAACAATCCGCCCGCCTCGGCCTCTCAGAGAGCTAGGATTACAGGCGTGAGCCACCGCGCCCGGCCAATATCTAGGTATTTGCTTAGTAGAAAATATGGAGAAGGAGTTAAAGGAAACTAACATAAAAATTTGTATCGTGTAGCCTAGCAAGCACAGGGAGTTACACAATAATTGAAAGTAAAGCATCTTGATTTTAGTGGCAAGAGATGAATTTTAAGAGAAAGGCCTAATATGGATCATGAGGAATTTATATACTAAATTCAGGCTAGCACTTGTAGCCAACAAGGTGCCACCAAGGGAACCTCATTAATCATTTCATTTCAGATTGATTTACCATCATCGTTTCCCTAAAGAATAGGAACTTGAGAGAATATTCCACCCAAATGAAATGGATTAATTTTCAAGAAGGGGCAGGAGATACTTTTAGCATTTTCCAGCTTCCCTGGCACCACTGGAAAGATTGTGGTTCAACTGTGCAGTCAGAGGATAAGTAATATGGAAAGGCTTCCCTGGGCCCCCACTGGGTTAGAGAATTAAAGCTGTATAAATCAAACCCCCTTCCCCAACTTCACACTGGAGCACCCAGAAATCTCTTTGTGAGAGTGTGTAGAAAAGTCAAGGAGTTCTTGAGCACTATCAAAGCACAGGGGAAGAAACTGTTTGACTGCTCTATGAATTAGCACCAACATTTATTTAGATTAGATAAGACGCTTATGGTACGTTGAAAACAAAGTGATTAAAAACACATTTACGCAAATTTTATTTGTGGCAGATAGGACTCTCGGAGTTGGCGGTTGTGTGATCTTAACAAATATGGTTTTAATAATGAATTAAGGTTTAATTTATGGATTTTCCATATTGGATTGTTTAGGAATTGGTGCCCATTTGGGAAAGATCCTGTTGCATTGAAATTAGTGTGTGGGGACTGGTATGATGTTAATGGATTTGGGTGTTTAGAATACATTTGTTCACTCAGTTTATCAGAACGGCAGCCTGAGGCTTTAAAAATAAAACTTTAACCATCTGCACAGCAACAGTTAGTATTCATCAAAATATTTAGTCAAAACAACCAGTTCAAAGACCTATCAAATCTACAAAGAGGACCTGTGAGACCCTTAACCCAATTTCATAGCACTAAAATATGAGACGAAAGAGGTTAAATGCTTTTTCTAATGTCATACTTCTAGCACAAGCAAAACCACAATTAAGACAAGGTCTTCTGACTACAAATTCAATTTTTCTTAGCTACACCATAGGGTCTCTGATTCTGTGGCTATTTGTTGGCATAAAAGGCAACAATTTTATTCTCTCCTATGTAGGCTTGAGCCATTAGCTCACATTGGATGTGAATGTATCAGTCCCCTGGGACACTGTGGTTGGTTAGCATATAAATCTTATGAAGTATTTGTCTGGTTCGCAATCTTCTCTTTTTTTCCCCTGGGAATTTACCTCACATTTCAAAGAATTGTACCTCTTTCAGCCATGTTTGTACTACATGACCCAATCTTCCAGTTTCTAGGCTACACCATAGGATTTTAGAATTGGAACTGAGAAGTTCTCATCCAGTTTGAGATATTCGCTCAAAATAACGTAAACTCTGGAACTGCAGAGATACCCAGAGAAGAACCACGGTCACGTGTCAGCAGGTGACAAGAATAAAGATGACATGCACAGGGAAGCAGAGTAAAGTCCAGGTAGCTCCAGGGAGAGAGTGCCCTGGTTCCTCCTCATTTTCCAGTGCCCGGTTGCTCCCCAATGTCAAGGCTCATCTGTGTGTTCTGCTCTTGAATTCTGTAATGTATTTCCAAATCTTCACAATGGATTCGTACCAGGAAATGGTGTCTCAAGCAATAGACTCTTAAGAGAAGGTGTGAAACCGTGGGGATTCCTCCTGCACTGGGTATGCGTTGGCAGTCTACGGAAATGTATTGGAAGGATATGAAAATATGCTTGCTAAGTCTCTAATATACGAAACCAGAAAGAGACAAACTCTAGTTCAGACTCTATACACTGAAGGTGGAGAAAATCAGGACATACTACAGAGAGAAAGCTGATGGCTAAGTCAAGAAATGTATAAGAAACTTCTGTGCTTCACCCTCTATCAGTCAGGATAGGCTAAATGATATCACCAAAAAAATCAAAAGTTTAGAAGCTTACCATACTAAAAGTTTATTTTTCACTCAAGCTAATGTTCTGCGCAGGCAGCTGCCTTGGACAAGTATCCTACAAATAATAACTCAGGAATAAAACATCAGTTCATCAGAGGCTCACTGTACCCTGGCTCTTTAATTCATTTGTTAAATCCTTTACATCCAGGAGGAAGAAAGAGAATGCAGACATTTGGAGCTTTACAAGTGAAAACACTGCTTCCTTCAGACCCCAAACAAGAAGAGTTAAGGTTGAAAAAGATTTTGAGCTACAAAAGCCCCTTAATTCTCTGCCCTACAAAAAATGATCAGATTCATAGTGTGGCCGTCCCATCTATTATTTCGAATGGCATTAGAGTGACCAGCCGTAAACTTAGAAGGAGGCATGAGGGCAAGAAAGAAAAGACATAAGCCAAGCTTGAAAAATGTGGAAAAAGGAAAGAACTTTGGCTGGTGGTCACTGGCACATGAAGCCTACTGCAAGTCTACCAAATTTATAAGGAAATGGTATTACCAAAAGCCACCAAAATTCCTGACTTAATTCACCTTTGACAATAGTAGTATCAACATAAATTTGGGGCTCTGGGATTTGCACCAGCAGGAAATGGGCTCTGAAAACTGTAGCCACTAAGGAGTGCACAGTTCTCCACATCAGTTTCTGAGGTGGCCACGGAGAATGATAAGAAAGGTAGCATTTCCCAGAAGGTGGAGCCTGGTTCCGCAGAGAAAAGCAAGCAAGGTGGTGTCTCTGAAAGAGGGGAATCACATTCTAATCAAGGACTTTTTCTCACTCTTTGAATAAGATTTTGTAACTTTTATGGGCCACTTATTGCCTCATCTCCACCATTTGACTTATTTCTGTATGGAAGATTTATTACTGTTATCTGTGGCCGGTCCACAATTATGTAGACAAAAATACGGAACAAGATAACTAATCTTTTTAGTTCTAAGGTAACTGGATCAAGTTGCCACATTTTAGCCCGGCAGAGATGACTGGGAACCCCTTAGAAATGCTGGACTTTGAGCACAAATAGCGACCAGGTGGGGGTTTGAGTTATCTGTGTGGAGGAAAAGAGTGAAACAGATATTTGGTCACCAAGATAGAAAACAGTTGCAATTGCAGATTATGACTTGCTCCTCACTCAATGTCATTCTCTTCTGGGGCATACAAGTAGACATCTCTTCCTTGGCAATTAAATGCAGGCATGTGACCGAGTCCTGGCCAATGGGATGGCACCTTCCGTTTCTGGACCTTGGCCAGGCAAAGTCTTCATAACCAATTAATTCTCTCTTCTCCATCCACCAATTAGATGTAGAATTCCTAGAAATTCTTGTAAAAAACATTTTAGAGGTGGCTCAAAGTCAGCCTAATTCCTAAATGACTGCCCTCTCCACTGGTGGCCATCTGGACTCTATGCGAGTTACTTTGAGGGTTCATCTGTCAATACCTAGAATGATCTTTGCTAATAAATGCTGCCCCACCCCCACTTCTGTACAAACGTTTAATGATCTGACTGAGACCATATAGGTTCCTGGCAATTAGAGCAGAAACAGCTAAGAGGATCCAAATATGGAACCATTACTAATCCCCTCTAAGGTCTATAGGTTACTTTGTCCACAGCCCAGCTCCAGTAGAATAAAAATAACCTAAATAAATGAAAACAAACAGAAAATAAAAATAAAACAAAAGACTTTGTTTTCAAAAGATGAAATGTAAATAGAGCCTGTACTATCTCCAAGTCTTTATTCTTAGTGATACCCTGAGGTTAAGGCCATTTCGAAGGGAACAATAGAGATAGAAGAGCATCCAGATTTGCTGCCAATAAACTGAAGTCTCATAACTACCCAGGATGCAGATCTTGTTTTTAGTTTAAATAGGCAAGAATATTCCCGGATTATTACTTTGTAAGAACTCTTGAGATGTCTTACTGTAAATTAAAGACTCCAAGATGAAACTGAAGTTATTGTTGTAGAGGTTGTGGTATCTGATAAAATGCCACCTATATGTTAATAAAAGAGGACCTTTAAGGCTCTCCATTAGAGTCCCTCTGTACTCCCTAGTATTGGTTATGAAGGTACAAAGAAGTGGTCTGCTAAGATTACATGTCATCCCCCATAAAGCAATCCTACCCTAGAACTTTTCCAGTGGCTCCCTGAGGATCCTGAACAAGAAAAATCCTCTCCAGAGGGAAAAAAGAGTAGTCAGATTTATAAACGGATTATCACACATTGGCCACAATAAGCAGTTGATCCTTTCATTTATTTTTTAGGATGCTGCTTATCCTTCAGACACATGATTACATATACTAACTCAGAGATGTTTGTTTTGCCCCATGTACTAAATGGGATTTTATTGGTGATAGTTTCTCTTCCACCCCCAGCAGTAGCTCCTCGCTGTAGTTGGAGGGTGGCAGTAGTCTTTGAGCATTTCCTCTGAACACTATAACTGCCTGGGCCTTCGGGTTGCCATGCGTTAGAAAATGGTTGAATGCTTTTGCAGAGTGGGATAAACTCAAGAACATCTGTGAACGTGTGGGAAGAAAGAAAGCAATTTGTCTCTAGAAAAATAGTTTTTTCTGTTTAATTCCAAAGATTAAAATTAAGGAGATACCTCGAAAGGTGTCGTCTCCTAACCTGTGATAACTTTCTTTCTAAGGGAACCGTCCCCTTCCACTTACAGAGGGGAGCAATGCCACTGATATTCTGTTTATACAACATGACCATACAAATGTCTTCTTTGGGGCATCATTGGTAGAGCAGAAATTGGCACAGCATTGAAGCTAAACAAATAAAATTATTTTTTCCTGAAAATTTAGAGTTTGAGATTCCAGGTCAGCCTAACAGTCCTCCTAACAGGTGATGCAACACTAGCAGGAGTGAGGCTAGCATCTTCTGCTAATATCACAGAAGAGTAGGTGAACCTTGACTGCCTTGTAGATGTCATGCAAATATACAAGGAAAAGCAGAGGCAAGAGGCCATGAGCTCCAGGAAGAATGAAACAAGCGTGAAAGCATGGACTTCTGATTAATCCTGCTGGGGATCAAACTGTACTCCATAACCTTTAGTTTTGTAAGATAACTCTGCATCTTTCTAATATTTATTTTTTCTTAAACTAGCCCACATTTTACCAAACCTACAAAGAAGAATTGGGACCTATACTGCAGGAAAATTAGTTTTGTTTTTTGATTTCAGAAGTACAAGACAGCAACCAGGGCCCCCGTTTGAGGCCAGTCCCTTTGAGTAATTAATTCCCTAACCCTGGCTTTACACAGTTCCCTTCGTTTTCCCCACTGTTGGTCTGTTGAGATGCCAACATGCACCCTGGCCAAGTCTTATGGTGGCTACCAAAGTATTTATGGTATTCCACGCCACACCAGGCTGTCCTTGGTTTTTTTGTTTGTTTGTTTGTTTTTATTTCAGAGTATTTCAGGGGTACAAATGCTTTGGTTACATGAATTGCCTTAGCACTGCCCAAATCAGATCTACAAATGCGCCCATCCCCCAGACATTTTCACTTTGCCAGCTGCAAAAATTCTTTTCCATTTGCTCTGTTAATGTCAGATTTCAAATACATAAGGATTATCCTTTATATGCTGACATAGCTGCTATTTTGCTACTAATTTCATTTATCTTTATCTGTTTCACATTTGGCATTACTTAAGAGACACTTTATCCTGTCTGATCAGAAAACTTGTGATTTTCTTTTTTATGTCATTTGCTTTCAATATATTGAATTCATCTGTGCTTAGTTCAGGCTTGCCATATGGTTATTTGAGTTGATCTAGCTCCTGCTGGGCTTTACGTTCACTTTCCAAGGCTTCCCCCACGGATAAGTTACAGGTTACCTGATTACCTTGGCCATGATAGTTAGTAGCCACATGGTCAAGAAAAGGTAATACTGGTCTACCCTGAGTAGGACATCATGATGTTTTTTGTAACTTTCGTATCTCAATGAGCTCTCTAATCTTCCTTCTCACTTAACTGAATTGAAGACATTTTATCCCATGTTTTATTTTAAACTGGAAAAAATGACACCAAGGATTGTCTTTTCCCAAGCAGCAAGGACTTTTTCTCTCTGATCTTCATTCTTTTTGCAATTGCCTCCTATTTTCCCACAGCTTGAGGATCAGTTACAATATGACCACACAAAGTACAATAGAGGAGTTCAGCATTCAAGCTGTGCTGTCCTCAAAGTAAAGCATTTTAACACCTGAAAATACTTAACTTCTGATAGATTCAATGTAAATCAAAGCAACTTCTGGTAGATTCAATGTAAATCAAAGCCAACTTTGTTTTCTTTATATCTTTGCTTTGGGTCTTATACTCTTATGTACTTTGGTACAAATCCATTCTCCAATTAGTGGAAAAACACTAGAATTCACTGAGTACTTCTAGCCCCATGGCCTCCATTATACCATCCTCGACTCTCCCCGAATAAGTTATTTTATTGGACATTGGAAAACCAATAGGGGAACCCTGGTGTGCAGTTGTTTCTGCAAGTTGCCTAGGAATCTGCTATTCTAGGCTTGTCTCAGATGGGACAATTCACCTGAGGCAGCTCTGCTCCACCTGTTTCATCCTCCTCCTTGGACCAGTAGGTCAACCCGGGCATACTCCTTTTATGATGATAACAAACATCAGAGAACCTCTCTAAATCCACTCAAGGCTTGGTGCCGGCATACCATTATTTCTGCCTTATTTTATTAGCCAAATCATCTGGCCAAATGCAAATGCCAGGGGTGAGGAAAATACTGCATTTTTATGTGAGGAACTAAAAAACCACAAGTCAAAGGGCCTAGACAGAGAGAAAGATAAAAAAATCTGGAATTATAATGCAATCTGTCACCATCTAACTAGTCTTCTATCACCATATTTGATATGAAGAAATTGGATTAAATATTTCTAGATCCTTTTTAGCTCTAGCCTTATGGTTCTGTATGAACTTTTAAAATATTGCCTTATAATTCCAAATTATTTTTATTACTCTAATAATCATAGATATCTATGCAGATTGAATTTATAACACATTTTAGATGCCTTAAGATGTGTGATATGTACTTTGCTATTTACATAGAGAACCACAATTACATTATATTAGAAAACCTATTAAATACTGTTTTTTTAAACTTAAGAGGAAAAATGATTTTGTCTTCTTGGGTTTAATTCACATATCTTTAGACCTTACTGGCCTACAGAAATGAATGAGGTCATATTAGCATTTTTACCACATCACATTTTACTAGTTCTGTAATCCACCTGTATAAATTGCTATAGCTCCAAATTCCACAACCACACATCTACTGAATCATCTTTAAGAGTCCCCAGGTTGTACTGTGTATGCTTATAAATAAATTCACCTATATTCTTCAGCTCAAGACTCTTTACTGATACCTTCTCCCTGCAAATATACTTAAAGAAAGCAACTTTGTTGAAGTATTCTTGGCATAAAATAAAACGTACCCATTTTAAGTGTACCTTTGGATAAGTTTTGACCAATTTATTATACACCTGTGTAACCTTTGCCATAATTGAGAAATACGGTGTTTCCATCAACCCCAAAAGGTCCTATGTGCCCCTTCCCAACAATCTTTCCCTTCTATTCCCAGTTCAGATCAATACTGACCTGCTTTCTGTCACTCCACATTAATTTTTTTAAGATTTATAGAAATGGAATTTTGCAGCAGGCTTTGTATCTGACCTCTTTATCTCAGCAGGATTTTACTGTGACTCATTCAGATGATTGCATGTATCAGTGTGTTCATTCCTTTATATTGCTGAGTATGATTCCACTGTGTGTGTATACACCAATTTTTTTACTCCTTCAACTGCTGAAGAACATTTGAGGTTTTTCCAGTCAAGGTTATCATAAATACAGCTAATATAACATTTGTGTACAAGTTTGTCCATAGATACTTGTTATACTTTTAATCATTATAGTGTGCATGTAATGGCATTTGACCACAGTTTTAATTTGCATTTTACAGAAGATAATGATATTAAGCAACTTTTCATGTGATTTTTGGCCGTTCTGTGTACATTCTTTTATGTTGTATCTGTTTACTCATTTTATTCTTTTGGCTTATCTTGTTATTGAGTGGTAAGAGATTGGAAAACTGACTTTTTAAAAATTTCAGTCTTTCAATACATGATTGTGTATAGCTCTCCATTTATTTAATTCTTCTTTAACTTTCTCAGCCATATTCTGTAGTTTTCTATGTACCATTCTTACACATATTTTGCTAAAATTATTGTTACTTGCTTTATGTTTTTGATATTATTATAAATACTTTTAAATTTTTCCTAATTGTTTATTGCTGGTAAATAAAAATAAAGTTGACATTTAACTTATTGTCCTGTAACTTTGTTAGAATCACTTATTCAACATAATAGCTTTGGTGTATATTCCTTAGCATTACTAAACAACAATTACGTAATCTGCAAATAAAGACACTTGATTCTTCATGTCCAATCTGAATGTCTGTTGTTTCTTTTTTTGTACTTTATTGCTGAGACGTTGGGTAAGAGTGATGAGAGGGAACAATCTTGCTATATTCACAATTTCAGAGCAAAACTATCCAGTCTCATGAGTAAGCTTGACATCAGTGCTGTATTTCTTCTGCAGAATCTCTTTAACAGATTAAAAAAGTTCTCTTCTCTTCCTAATTTTCTTATATTTTTCTCATGAATGGCTACCAAATACTTACTTGTCAAATGCTTTTCCTGACTCTATTTAGATGGTCATGTGGTTTTTCCTCTTTTGTCCTGTTAATATGATTTCCTACAACCTTACATTATACTACTTGGTCATAATATATTATCCTTTCTTTTTACATATCACTAGATTTGATTTGCTAATATTTGATTTAAGAGTTTTCATATCTATACTTTCAAGATCTTGGTGTATAGTTTTCTTTGTTGATAAAGTGTTTGAAAGATTTTTCACTTCAGAATAATTCTGCCCCTAATAAAATGAGCTAGAAAGTATTTCTTCCTGCTCTATCTTGAAAAAGTTTGGTAGGATTTGTGTTGTGTATGTTTGATTTGTTTGATTTTTTGGTAAACATTCAATTGAATTCACCAACAAATACATCTTGAACTAGAGTTGACTTTGTGGGAAGATTTTAGTTATTAATTCAAATTCCTTAATATATATAAATCTATTTAGATTTTCTATTTCTTCCTGAGTTCATTTTGGTAATTTGTGTCTGTCAAGGAATTGGCCTATTTCATGTAAGTGGTATAATTTATTAATATGCAATTATTCATAATATTTCCTTATTATACATTTAATGTCTTTGGATCTCTGTTGACATCCTGTCTTTTACTCATGATATTGGTAATTTGTCTTCTCTCACCTTTCTTTTTTTTTTTTTTCCTCTCACTTTTCTTGACTAACCTTATTAGAAGTTTCTCAATCTTATTACTATAAAACTCCAGCTCAAGATTTATTTGCTGGTACAAAAGAGAGAACTAATTTGGTCTCAAGAATTGAGGAAAGCTTCTGAAGAAATGACATTTAAACTCAGACCTAAGAATGAGTAGGATTTTCTAGGCCAAATAGAGGGAGAAGGTTGGAAGTCATTCCAGACAGATAATAGAACAAATGCAAACACATTCCCCAGAAAGAATACAGTGGTATCAAAAATTTTTGAAAAGTTTGGTATTTGTCGACATTGGCAAATGTGAAGGAATGTTTTACATCACAAATCTGGTAAGGTATACAGGTAGGCCAGCTTACAACTTTTTTTTTATTTCAATAGATTTAGGGTGTATAGCATTTATTGTTACATGGATGAATTATATAGTGCTGAAGTCAGGACTTTCAGTGTACCCATCACAAGGATAGTGTACATTGTATTTGATAGATAGTTTTTTATTCCTCACCATCTCCCACCTTCTCCCCTTCTTAGTTTTCAATGTCCATTACATCACTTAATGAACATATGTGTGTGTGTATATATATATATATATCCCTCGTTTAGGTCCAGCTTAAAACTTTTGAATGCAAATCTAAAAACAATGCTAAGACTTGAAAGGTTTCGAATGGGAGATTGGCCTAATCAGACTTGCATGTCTACAGAATAACTCTGGTGGCAGTGATGAGCAGGAATTAGATCAGTGTTTCTCAACCTCAGCATTATTGATATTTTGGGTCAGATAATTCTTTGTTGTGGAGGAATTTTCTGAGAATTGTGGAAGTTTAGCAGTATCCTTGACTTATACCTAGTAGATGCCAGTATCACCCTTCATTAGTTATGAAACCAAAATGACAACCAAACATATTTTGGTTGACAAAATTGCCCTGGCTGGGAACCACTGGATGAGAAGGAATCAAGGAGGTGTAGAAAGACTGCTAGCTGTTGAATGGAACAGACAAAAAGCAATGCTTGTTTGCATTAGAAGGTGGAAGTTTAAAGGAGAGGACAGTGAAGAAATACAAATGCTTGAGGGAGAAGAAATGATCTTGATCTACCTGAATGCTGGATATGGGGGAGAAGAAGGAACTAGGCATTAATTCTGGGTTTGGTGCTTAAGTTAGGTGAATTATTACTTCTGAAATGAAGAATGCAGGACAATAAGCACATCCATGATGAAAAGATCTCAATTTTGCTTTGGACTTGACTCTAAAGTGTTTATGAAATATTCAAGGGTTGATAGATGTAAATGATGATTATCTCTGAGTTGTGAAATTTGGTGTGCTGATTTT
>NW_012151097.1:564915-577704 GCF_000956105.1 Propithecus coquereli
ACCTAAGGTTTATGCCTATTTAGTCCCAATATTAATGTCTACATAGTAAGGAAATATCTTCAAAGTGACTATTTAGCTAATGTAGATGCCCTAAACGGTCTTTTTTAAACTTTTATATTTTTTACTTAACTCATCCAAATTAGGTTTAAATTGTCAATCTTTGATCCATTTGACCATATGGTTAGAAAATCTAATCCATGTATTTCTATGATGAAATGTAGAAATGCTAATTTTTTCATGCTTTTTTAAGAAAAAAGAGAAATAGTAGAAAATAAAGTTTGCCCTTCTATGATTCCTGCCAGTATTCAGTGCCACAATACCATGTTTCTAGTTTTGCATAAGCTAGGTGGATTTCAGGAATAGGAAGGAAACAAATTCACATGTCAGCAATTCAGATTCTTTTGAATTTTCTGCATTGTGAGCACAAGGATCTCTAGTCAGAAAAATTTCCATATTTTTTCTCGACTTCCTTTATTTTCAGTCTAACTTAGGTAGGTAGTAAATATTTCTGACAAGTACTTGGTTGGCAAATACTTTGTAGATGTTTCCATTATATTTTCCTCCAAGGAGTAGATGGACTCTTTCAGGTTATCAGGATCTGCTGCACTGACAACATAATTAATGAAAAGTCACTGAATTGTGCAAAGGTCCAAAAAGGCCAAGAAGCCAACAGTCCCCACCTGCCATTCAGCATTCTTTCCTGAGACATTCCTAGTTCCAACTGTGATCTAATTCAGCTTGGCACCTGGAGAAGTGGTCATTCTAATAACGGTATTAATATTTTCCTATTCACATACCTTATGTTTCCTCAGAGATGTTTGTCTTTTCATAGCAGCTTATTGCATGCACTTCGATTTTCACTGTAAAAATCGAAAGTGTTCTTAGAGAACATTGAAAATATCTTCATTACTTTGGTTAGCTCTAAATATGAGCACACACAATGTAGATATGTGTTTTATCGGGTATGTATCCTCTGGTCAAACCTCAATGCAGATAGTATGCATTTTCAACATGTGCATGGAATTAGATGTAAACTGCATTAATTGCAAGGAAGATACCGGGGAGATGGCTTATTCTGCCAAAGTTTTAGAGCTATGAACTACAAATTTAAGAACCAGTGCAAGCTCTGTGACAGAGATTTACCTTTATGTAATATGTAAAGTTTACCAACCCTATTATCAGTAGATAAACATAAACATGACAATGAAATAAAATCTTTTAAGAAATGATGGCCTCCAAATGCTCAGAGACCCTTCAGATATATTTTTAAAGCCAGGTATTAATCTAGAGATACATTCAATTATTTCAATTTAATGGTGACTTATGAAAAAAATAAAGGGAAAGTAAAGAAGAAAAGGAGGGAGAGTGGGAGAGAGGAAGGGAGAAAAAGAGGGAAGGAGGAAAGGAAGGAAGGGCTTTTAGTACATAAAAAACATTTGATTGATTGTAATTTTATCAGAGGGAACAAAAGAAGGTGTTGATCATAAGTCCGATGTGATAAAGCATTAATAAGCCAATGAGAGAAATATGGAAAATAAAATACAGGCTTATGGTGTTGAGACAGGAAAATTTAGTTACAAGAAATTAGGTTCTTCTTTAGGTGTAAGAACATTAAGGTTCATGTTTTATCACTCAGATGATAAGATGTTTCTACTCTAATTTCCCAAATAGGCATTAAGATACTGTACTGCAAGTACAGAGTGTTATTTGATTTGGTTTCCCCAGCATTGAGCATAGGGCTTAGCACATTCATTTATTAACAAACATTTATTGAGCTTTACTGAGCTACTATGTGCAAGGCACTATGCTATGTTATGAGCATGTGACATTGGAAATTCTATCATAGAACTTATATTCTAACAGGAGAGACAGACATTTGAACAGAGGACTCACACATATAAGATGTTTACTAATGGCTGGATGGATGGATGGCTAGATGGATAGACAGATAGAATGGATATAATAGATGCTTACATGGATGACCTGGAAAGTTGCAAGAAGCTCTGCAATCCTAACATTTAGTACAGGGTCTGATATACGGTAGAAATGCTGAAGAAATGCTTGTTGAATGTATAAATGATTGACTAAAGGATTACACAAAACTTCTAAATTACTTCAAATACCTCTTCTATTGGCCTATTATGTTAGCAAAAATGCATAAAGTTAGATTCTCATTATTATTTTCATCAAACCAATCATTTTTTAATTGGTAGAGGAAAAGACTAACCACCTCTTGGGGATTTCTGCTGAAAATTCTGTCTTGAGACCATGTCTTACCATGGAAGACTGGAAAATATTATATTTAATTTGGTTCTGGAATGGTTCTGTTACCACATTCATAAAATCTAAAATGGACAAGTTGGCATTTTCTTATTCTCCACTTTTAGTATTACTGCAAATGTTCAAAAGGCAAAGGCTATGCTGACCAGTACCACTACAGGAAATGTGTTTGATGAAAGAGCTGGAAGGGAAAAAGAATAATTTGCTATAAGGATATAAATGTGCATGTCTGGGTCATGTTCAAAAATAGCAAAATATTTGTGAAATAAGTGAGATTGTTTTTTAATCGGAAATTTAAAAGTAATTCATAAAACAAATTTAACTGTACAAATTTAACTATGACAACAAAACAGGTGCTAGGTTTAGTTGACCTTAATTGTGAAATTCAATTAAGTAATAAAAGACAATACAGCCATCTTTATTTGGCAATGTGTTGAAGAGTTTATTGACTTTTTTTTTTTTTTTGCTTTTAACTTTTCAGCCACTTGCTTCTGTTCCCATATGAGGGAAAGCTTTTAATTCTAGAAATTAAAGAGCTTGTTCAAAGTGATTGTTGGTGCTTTAGAGGAAGCCTTATTAATTATACCATTGTTTTCCTCATGCAAAAGGTGAACCAATTAAGAAATTAGACAAAAAAGTTAGACAGAATAAAGATTAAAGAAATCATCTGTCTTACTGATATAACCAATACTGGTGAATGTGCCTTTGAAGCGGAACTACAACAGCTTTCCCAAGGCAGGGCACCCACCCCTCTTAGAGGCTGAACTAAGCCACTGCAAAAGCCCCTATGTGGAGCTTATCAATGACAAACTTACCTCAAGGCAGGGAGCACCAGCGGGCCTGCTTTCTACAGGTAGACTCACCCCGGAGGGAAGGTGGGGAGAGGCTGAGGAGGAATGCCCACTCTCCTAAACTCAACAATAAAGGAACTCATTCTATTTCTCTGGGGAGAAACAAATGTTAAGATCAATTTTAGGAGCGTTTACAAAAAAAAAAAAATCCTTATTATTATTTTTTTTTAACCTACATGGCTACATCTTAGAAGATACAAAAATTATCCTTATACACAGAAACCATCATGGGAGCCTTCTTCCCACCCAAAAGTAATATGAGGAAACTAACTTTCATAAAGTAACTAAAAAGGTCTAAAGTTCAGCATTTATACAGGACAAGAGCATTGAATGCTTAGAGGGACTTCACATCTTTCCTCAAGAAAATTAATTATAGGAGCTCAGAAGTCAAACATATTCTATTACATGACCTAACTGTAATTAAAATATTGCAGGCACATTCACTGATTTAGTTCATGTTTCAAAATTCATGCACATGTTAATATATGATATGATAACCATATTTTCAGGGGCAATGGCCTGATGTTGGGATATCTTGAAAGTCATGCACTAGATATGTTTATTTTTTTCTGCTAATCTAATATCCTATACCCGTATGTATGGTATGGAAAAGCAATTTACTGCAAGATTAAAAGTAATAATGGATAACATTATTATTTTGAGATTTTTAGATATTGATTTATAATTTTTTCCTGCTGTAAATAGAAGTATCCTGAGAGTCTTTTTTGTTTTTGTTTCCAAAAGCTTAAGCCCTTAGATAATTTAGCAGGTTTATTGAAAAAGTTTAAAAAGAAAATTGTGAGTGGAGGCAGCTTAATTAGAAAAACTAGGAGAGAGACTTCCTTAGCCGTATTTTTGGATATCCCACCACACCCAAACTATATATGTGTGTGTGTATATACATATATGTATATGTGTATATATGATTGCATGCTCAGAGGCAAGGAGAAGAGGGGTTTTTTTTTGGTGTGTCCCTTGGCTTGCTATAGCCAAGACCCAAAGAGAAATGCCTTTGTGAGTCACTGGCCCTGAAGCCACAGAAAGCCATAGACCTGAAGGGGCCACTTGTCACGGATATTGTGGGGGCATATGAGAAGGTGGCCTTCCCACAAACAACCTAGCACTATGAGGTCCCAGACCCTTATCTGACCTTGAGAAAGGAGGGAAGTCCAAGAATTGCTGAGATTATTTTTTTCCCACTTGGGCAAGAAAGAGGCCTTAATGGAAAAATTAACTGATTTATGGAAAATAAAGAGATGTATTGTTTCTTGCTTGCCTGAATTTGTAGACTGACATTCATATCCATACAAAATTGCAAGTGCTCATTTTTTATTGTGATACCAAATAACATTGAATTTGTAGAAATTAAGTTGAGAAGTTATGTGAACAATCCACAGAAAGAGACTGATATTTATTTACATAACAGCACGATAGGGAAATCTGTGTACCAAAAATCAGAAAGGTTGTGTTTAAGTCTCATCACCACTGTTGATTATATACTTTAGGTAAGTCACACCTCTTGTCTGTAATAATTCTTAGACAACTATCCTAATGGCTTGTTTTGAAAACGATGAGCAGGGAATTTCTAAATTGTTTGTAAACCACTCTAGTTGCAGGAATTTTTGTAATGATTATGATTGCAGGTACAGACAAGACCATTGCATGATATATAGATATAAATGTAGATAGATAAAAATATAGAAATTTCTACATGAGAAAGGCATAATTTACTGGCCTTTAATTCAAGGCTATTTGCCTTTTCACTTTAAAAATACATTCACCTATTACTATATTTTTTACAGATGACAGTCAGGCATGTACTTTACTCCTATTCAACCAGAAAGGGAATGGGTATCAAATACATCATACGAGACAATGTAGAGAAATAAACCTCTTGAGGAAGATTAAACAGAGATTTTAGTGTGGGGATAATACCTGATGCTCAGGGAACATGCCTTTTTCCTATAATCTCTCCGAGCTTCAGTTTCCCCATCTGTCATATGGTGATCTTACCTATCACAGCAAAGGTGAGATAAGAACAAAGTGATTCATGCCATGTTACGAGTGCTAAGAAGAGGAAAAGAACTCACCTCTACTAGCATGATAGGGAAGACTTCAAAGAGGAGTGATACTGGACTGGTAGTCTTACAAGTGGACAGGGAGAGTGGGGACGTCGCAGGCAGAAGAGAACGCAGGTATAACATCTTAGGCATGAGATAACCATGGCACATTCCACAAATTCTGATGCTGAGGAGTGGCTAGAGATCAGTGTGTGTATGTTGGAGTACTGGATGTCGAGTCAGAAATGATGAGTGGGGCTAAACATCGTGGCCTTTCTATGACATTTTGAAGAGTTTATAACTTATGCTGTAAGAAGTAGAATTCTGAAGGATTTTTTAATCAGAATTTATAATCTTGACATAGCAGAAGTTTTCTAAGAAACAGAGAAATATGATATCTAAAGCTTTTTATGCTCCTTCACTACCTTGTGCTCCTGCTTTAAGTTCAGCTATAGACTCCAGAATAGCCAAACTTGGAAATTAGTTTTTGCCCTATTAGCAACCTAAATGTACAAAGGATGAGACAGTGGGCTAGTCAATGTGTGGATCCTTCTTATTAAATGTATGACCTACACACCTTTATTCCTTAACCCTTGTCAATTTTTACTGGATCCATAATTGGTAATCCATACGTATCAAGCTCATTTCAACTTCAATGCCTGCCTGGTCCTCTAAGTCCTATCTGTGTCGACTCACTGCCTGATTCTGCTATTTCACCCTCTTTCTCATCAGTTCATCTGATTTCAGCAACCTGGTTATGAATTGAATACTTTCGAAGCATAAAAAACTCTTGAATTTATCACCTACCTAAATCTGCATTCCACATTTTCCCTCAGGCTTCTTATTCAAAGAACATTTGAATTTCAAACCATTGATGTCCCCAGATCTTGTCGTAATGAGCAATGTCATCAAACTCTCTTCTTCCATTAAGAAGAGCCAAATTTTCACACTTTTGCAGGCTCGTGGGTCAAAGGAGGAAATGTCAAAGCACAGGTCAAATGTCAATAACAAATCCTACTTGGGTTTATGTTTAAATGGAAGTTAGAATATCTTGATCCAAAGTAGTGCCAAAATGCATTCCTTTTTTCACACTTAAAAGTAATCTCACAGTCCTCAGGAGATCAGCTGTAATGTGTGCAAGGTCATTCTGTATTTCCTTTCACATTTTTATTTAACAGGTAGAACGTGTAGCATATCTCCTTCCCCGGACAGTCATGGAATTCATGTTACCATTAGCCGGTACCAATAAGTCGGCTGCCAACAGACATATGGAGGGATGGGAGCTGCCTGTAGCAGCCTGGGTGTGTGAACACTTTGAACCTTGTCATCACTTATCAATCACCACGTTCAGCTTGAAACATGTTGGACTCTTACCAAGTTCCAGCACCAGTACTAAATGGGATGAAATTCACCGTCTTCTTTTTTCTTACTTTTGTCTCATAGCATAAATATCTATATAAAGGAAACTCACTTTTTTCCTACAGGATGGAGTTCAATTCAAGTTTTATATTTTTTTGCATAAAAATATGATATTCCTTCTTAAAGGAATGCTATACTTCAATTATGTAAAAATAACCTGTTTGTTGAAAAAATCTGGAGAGCAATGTTCTAGTAGAGCAGCTTTATGATTTAAAAAGTAGCAAAACAGTAAGGAAAAATATTTATCAAAATGAAAAATTCATATATACTTTGATCTGGCAATTTAATTTCTAGAAATGTGAGCAGTACAGTTCTGCTTACATATGTGCAGAAGAACATGCACAAGAATGTTGCTCCCAGCATCGTTTGCAACAACAAAAATATAAACAAAAACAATTTAAATCCCCAAAGAATGGGGCAACCCTCTGAGTACAATTAGAAAAGATTGCAGAGGTATATTGTTAAGTAAATACAGTCAATCCTCATTATTCATGGAGTCAGAATTTGCTAATTCACCTACTCACCAGCTAAAATTTATTTGTTACTCCAAAAGCAATACTCACAGAGTTTCTGCCATTATTCTGTGGACATACCCAGAGCGACAAAAAACTGAAGTCGCTGGTACACATGTTCCCAGCTGAGGTTGAGCAAGGTGACTCTTTGCCTTCTTGTTTCAGCACTCAAATATAACCGAGTCTCCATTTTAAGGTCCATTTAGTGAGATATTTTTTGCATTTTTATGCTTTATGTTGCCGATTTTGCTGTTTAAAATGGCCCCTCAAGTGTAATGCTGACATGCTGGTTAGTATTACCAAGCACAAGGAGCTTACACTGTGCTTTATAGAAAGAATATGTGTGTTAGATAAGCTTCATTCAGATGTGGATTACAGTGTTGTTGGCAGTGAATTCAATGTTAATGAATCAATAATGTATGTTAAGTAAGACGTCTTTAAACAGGAAGATACACAAAGCAAGGTTATGTGTTGACCAGTTGATGAAACGGTGACTAACCCTGTATTTCCCCTGGGAGCAATGTATTTGCTAATTCAGTGTTAGTTGTTCAGTATTTGCTAATTCAGTGTTAGCTGCAACTTTATAAAACATAATTATAAAAAATAATGAAAACTGCCTGTGTTTAGATATAGAACAGTATGTGTGATATGTTATTCACATAACCATATACCCATGTCCAAAAGAAATAAAATAAAAATATATATACATATATTTGTAAAGACATAGAAGCGGTTACATTGTCATTCACTGTGGAAAGCCACTAGGTGGTTGGCTTTTGTACTTCTGAGGATTTTATACTAATCGCATATATTATTGAATCAAAAACTAAATAAATAATTTTATAAAAGAACAAGAGATTTTGTTTTCCATGTTTACAATGTTTTAAAAAGCGGCTTCTGATTTGTGGCCAGTACCAAATGATTACCTGAAGAGGAGGATGATTACCAACCTGTCTGTCTACCATATCCAGGGAAACCGCCTCTGCCTCTGCTGTGCTGTCATCCTTGGTGCTGTCCACGCTCAGAGCTAAGGAGGGGCCTGACTGTGTGCTTAGCATCTTTTGCCAAAAGAGAAGCAAATGTATACTCTCCCAAAATTTTAGGGAGGAAAGGAGGAGTAAATAGAGAGGGGAGAAGGGAGGATTAGTGTTTTTTGTTTGTTTGTTTGTTTTGTTTTTACCAAGAACATCTGGCTCTTTATTATTGTTGTTTTATAAAGGAGCATCAATAAGTAGTACTAATATGAATGCTATCACTGAAAATAATTTCAGCTGTCTCTGTAGGAATTTAAATTACACCAAAACCTTGATCGAGAAAAAAAATTTTTGAATTATGCTTGGCACTAGTGCACTTCTTTTCTCAGATATCTCTTTTGTTGAATGTAATCAGGAACCAGAGAAAAGCAGAACAGGTGGCCCAGAGGTGAAAATAAATATTTGGTAGGAATTTGGATTCTCTAAATTTGTTTTCATAAATACAAGTCAGGGCTAAGGGGGCATGCCAACAGCATATATAACTATGGGGTTGGATCTGTGGTGAGATTTATCTTTTGTCCTAGTGTTTTTAGGGTATTCTGAAAGCAAGGAATTTGAGCCAAGTGGCATTGGTTGTAAATAGTTGTTGGCAATTACACTGAGGAGGCAGAGGGGACGGGCAGCAGTTTCCCAGAACCAAGAGAACGTTGGCTACCAAGGTGATAGTAGTAATTAGCAAATTGATTGCTGTAGCATCATGAGCATACAAGGATATCTCGTTGTGAAAACTGAGCATTATGCCTTTCCCCAAGTTCGGCTTATCATGCAACCTTTCCCTGCCTGAAGTGGCTAATGTCAAAAACATTTCTGCTAACCAGAAAGACCTGAAAAGATAAAAAGAAAACATGATTTAAAAAAATGTTTCTATTGATAATAACTTTAAATTGACTTACATCAAATTTTACAAGAGCTTTCCTAAAATGAATAGAGATGAAAATCAATTAAACATAGTGAGACTTTTCAAAAGAGAACCTTTCTAAATAGTGCATGTTGAGAATAGTGCCCCCTGTTTGAACGTTGGTCATTTATCTTCCCAGCTAAACACTTTGAACAGAATGTAGTAAAATCAATGTTTATTTCAGAATTGCTTTTTTGATAAGACTGCTCCTTCACTACACAGCTTTCCCTCATCATCACTGCCACCAACCACCCCATGCATGCACACACACACACACACACACACACACACACACAGATTTTTTTTTCTTTTTTATCATTTCATGCCTTAGATTTCTAGCTCATTACTTCAGCTTCCATTTTGTTCTTGGTCCATTTGGGGTTTGTTTCTTTGCTGCTTTTGATTTTGGGAGAGCTATCCAGACTGATTAAAAATATGTGTTTTTTGCCAGGCATTGTGTCTCACACCTATAATTCCAGCAACTTGGAAGGCTGAAGCAGGAGGATGGCTTAAGGCCAGGAGTTTGAGGCCAGCCAGGGCAACAAGCAAGATCCCATCTCTAAAAAGAAAAATTTAGCTGGGCATGGTGGCATGCACCTGTAGTCCCAGCTACTTGGGAGGCTGAGGCAGGAGGATTGCTTGAGCCCAGGAATTCAAGGCTGTAGTGAGCTATGATTGCACTGTTGCACTCCAGCCTATGCAATAGAGCAAAAATCAATCTCTAAATAAATTTTAAAAAATCAAATGTCAATGGCAAAGATATGGAATCAACCTAAATGTCCATCAATGGATGATTATAAAAAGAAAATTAGTGTATATAAATACCATGAAATGCTAGTCAGCCATAAAAAAAGAATGAAATCATGTCTTTTGCAGCAACATGGATAGAACTGGAGCCCATGATCTTAACTGAAATAACTCAGAAGCAGAAAATCAAATACTGCATGTTCTCACATGGGAGCTACATAATGATTACACACGGACACAGAAGGTAGAAAAATAGAAACAGAAACTAAGGTTATTTAAACTTGCAGTAAGCAAGAAAGAAGACCACCTTGACAAAATTTTAGTGTATCAAAAGGGAGCAAGTTAATAAATGAGGTACTTATAGAGTTTGGGTTCTGGCTTCAATCAGTTTAAAGCAAATGTTTCAAGGAAGCGAACTGATTGGGACTGGATAAAGTTGAAGACTTAATAGTTCAGGATTGATGGACATAGAAGGCAAGGGTCTTGAATTAAGTCTTGGGAAGTAAACTTTTGTTTGATAAAGCAACCTGTTGGCACAGATGAGCAGAATACTGTTGTCTCTGATAAATTGGTCCACAAGAATTTCCTGAAGCAAATAGTGAAGTTATTTATTGATTTATAGTCTTTTATCTTTTCTGGGCTGGAACAAACAACTAAGTCTTGTTGACTCAGAGGCTCTCAGTTCTTAGTCCTAACAGTTTTGTCATATTGATGTAGGTGGTCACGGTGCTCAGGCCACCCAGCTAAGACACATTTTCCTACCCACCACTCCCCACTGTATATATATTGGAACTATATACCTTGGCTGTGGACAGGGGATAAGAATGGAAGTGGTAAGTGCAACTTTAGATTTGTACTCTTAGGAAGAAAGGAATGCATCCTCCCTCTCCCCTTTGTCCTTCCTCACTGTTTGGGAAGTGATAGAAGGATTGGAAACAGTAACCCTAACTACAGGAAGGAAATGTCATATTACAGATAACAGAGGAACAAAATACTAGAACTCTTGGTCTGGATCATTCCCTATCATCTCAGACCTGCACCCCTTACATGCAGACTGTTACAAAGAAATAAAGGTCTATCTTTTTAAAGCCCCTGTTATTTTTAGATGTTTTATAGCATTCCAAGCAGAATCCTAACTAAAACTGCATCTCAAAATTTGTATGTCTATTTATCTGACAAATCGATTTTTCCTATTTATCTGACAAATCGATTTTTCTCTTCCACTTAAAAATCACACTCAATCCATCAGCACATCCTGCCAGCAATCCTTGGAAGCTCAACCCAGATCCACCCACTTCACTCTGCCTCTGTGCCCACCACTCTGACTCAAGCCACCATCATCTCTTTCCTGGAGTATGGCAGTAGCCTCTCACTCATTCCTTGCTTCCAACTTGGACCCTCTACAAACCACAGTCTACCTAACCAAAGAATGGTCATTTTAACACATAGAACAGATCATTTCATTTCCCTGTATAAACCTTTTCTTTACACCTAAAACAGAATCCACTTTCCCGTGATGCTATGTTTTGAATATTTGTCCTCTCCAAAATCTTATGTTGAAATTTAATTCCCAATGTGCAGTATTGAGAGGCGGGACATTTAAGAAATGATTGGGTCATAAGAGCTCTTCCCTCATGAAAGACATAATCCATTTATGTATTAATAGATTATTGAGTTAATGGGTTAATGGGCTATCATAGGAGTAGGACTGGCTGCTTTATAAGAAGAGGAAGAGAAACCTGAACTAGCACACTCAGGCCCCTCGCCATGTGGTGCCCTGTGCAGACTTGGGACTCTGTAGAGAGTCCTCACCATCAAGAAGTCCCTCACCAGATGCAGCCCCTTGACCTTGGACTTCCCAGCTTCCAATAAGTGTAGGCAATAATTCCTTTTATTTATAAATTACCCAGTGCCAGATATTCTTTTACAAGCAGCAGAAAATGGACTAAGACACAGCATACAAACCACGATATAATCTAACCCTTTCCTACTTTCTTAGTGTCAACTTTTATTCTTCTCTTCTTCACTCACTATGCTCCACCCACACTGGCCATCACTGAATTCCTTGATAAGCTAAAGGTACAGCCCCTTCAGTTTGCTTTCTGTACCTGCTGCTTCCTCTACCAGGATTGTGCCTTCCTCTGATCTTCATTGTCTCACTTCTCATCATTCATTCAGGCCTCACTTCCAATGTTACTTTGCACTGTGGCTTTCCCTGACCACCTAATATAATTTTACTTCCCTTCCCCCTTTCTCTTTAATTCTCTAAGAAAACACCGGCATTGTTTTCTTCACAGCACAGCGCTTTTTGAAATAATCTATCTCTTTATTGTTTGTTACCTGTTTATTGTTTTACTTTCCTGCTAAAATCAAGCTCTATGAGAGCAGGACCTTGTCTGTCTTCCTCATCATTACATTCTCAATGCCCAGAACAGTGCCTGGGACATAGGAAACACTCTAAAATACGCATTTAATAAATAAATTATCTGGGAACACACATGCTAATATCTTCATATAGTGTCTGGCATATAACTGAAGATAATTTAATCATAGGAAAGATTGTTTGCATTGTTGTTGCCTATTCACTGTGTCCTCACATGTTGAAGAGAGAAAGCTCTGGTGTCTATTTGACTTCTTACAGGAGCAATAATCTCATCATGTGGACTCCACTCTCAAGACCTCATCTAAACCTACTTAACCTGCCAAAGGTTTTATCTCTTAATACCATCACATTGGGGTTAGGGCTTCGACATATGATTTTGGAGGGGGTTGAAACACAAACAAAACTCCGTAACAAATGATCTTGCCAAAAAGAAGAGAGAAGTAAATATACATGTTAATGTATAACCCCATTAAAAACAGGATAAGGTAACTCTGTAAAATACAAAGTGAAATAAGACATCTTACTCCACAAAATTCACTCAAAATTATGTAAACAATGCTGCCTAAATCACATAGTATCCAGATTAATCCTTGGAGTGAATGAAC
>NW_012151097.1:580890-583099 GCF_000956105.1 Propithecus coquereli
TACTGCCCTACTTCAAGAATTAAACCCAGTCACATCTACCCCAAAAGGAAAAACAAGAAATTGATCACTCCGGGGTAACTTGATACATAATGATTTCTATAACTCATGTCAATTTTGAAAATCAGGAGATAAATTTAAAATAAACTTTTTTTGGTTTTTTGTATTGTATTATCAGGCACATGAAAACTAAGACTTGAGAATCCAATAATGATATTCTGAAACAAATGTAAAATTTTCTAGTCTAAATTATTGAACAGTAGCAAGTCAGGACAAGGATATTGGTAAAAATAGCAAAAACTTATTTCTCCCATAAAGGCAATGAGAAAACCGGCAAAAAGTTATCAAAATCAACATTGTCAGTATCATGAAAATTAACCAAAGGCTTGTGACAATCCAGGAAGTTTTTATTCCAGAAAAGAAGCTAAATCTTGATAGTAACAATGAGTTCTGTGCCTTTTTAGCTTACTTAGTCCCATCCCCAGCTGTCCAGCTCCATGGTAACCTTGAAAACCAACAGCTCACATCATGTCGAAAGCCTGGCAGCCACTGAAGGGAGAAGAATGGAGTTGTACCTTGTTCAGGGCCCCATTCCTGGAGAATTGTCATTATTTGGCCTATTAGGTGGTTTCCTGGAAGACTCTACTTGTAAGTCTGCCTTCATTTGACCTGAGTCATCTCATGCAAAAAGCCTTTCCTTTGTAGGAACTTATCAAAAAATAAATACAGGCAATGTTTGACTTCATGACTGCCTGAGGAGGTGGATCACAATTGGAACAGACAATAGACTAACCATAAGCTTAAAAGGAAAAGCTGTAAAATAGGATGTCCACAGGGTCTTTGAAAAGGTTTAAAATATTCCTGGAAATACAGAAAGTCATTTGCACACATAAGGCTGTGCATATGATCAAGAAAGATCTAAGAAGGCTTTAAGCTCTAGCTCACCTCTACATGACCTTGAGGGTCTCAACTAGCAGGAAACAAAAGCTTAAGGCAGAGGTGTGAACTGCTTGCCAAGTGTTGAAGGCAAGCACCAACCTGCACACAGAGCCTCCTGCAAAGATGTGGATACTTATTAGTTCTGGGTGTTTAAGGAAAGATTTGTCTAATCATTAGTTGACCACTAAGTTAACCGATAACAGACTTTAGTGGCCACATGTAACAAAGAATACAAGCTCTACAGAATTAGTCCAGAAAGTCACTTAAAAAAAAATTATAAAAATATCAAATCTGGGGCAGGAGGATCAAGAGTTTCCCCATTATATAATTTATAATGTCTAGTTTTTAAATATAGCATTAGAAGATATACAAAGAAACATGAAAATATGGTCCATACAAAGAAAAAAAGGCAATCAAAAGAAACTGTCCCTGAGGAAGCCCAGACATTGGGTTTACTAGATGAAGACTTTAAGTCACCCATTTAAGATACAATCAAAAGACTAAAGGAAACCATGTCTAAAGAGCTAAAAGAAAGTAAAAGAAAGATGTTTAACCATATAGAGAATATCAATAAGCAAATATACATTATTAAAGAGGATGAAGAAAAATTCTGGAGTTTAAAAGTACAATAACTTGAACGAAAAAGTCACAGCAAAAGTTCAACAGCAAATTCGAACAGATGGCAAAAAGAAAGATTAATTGAGATTATCCAGTCTGAGGTGCAAAAAATAATAATAATTCAAAAATATGAACAGAACTTCAGAAACCTGTGAAACATTATCAAGTGTACCAATGTATGCACAATGACAGTCCCAGAAGGAAAGGATAAAAAAGTCAGAAAGAATATTAGAAGAATAGTGGGTGAAAACTTTCTTTTTAATTTTTAAAAAATAACATATACATTCAAGAATCATAGGGAACTCCAAATAATATAAACTCGAAAAGATCCACACTTAGACACACCTGACACATCATAATCAAACTATCAAGAGCCAAAGACAAAGAGAAAATCTTGAAAGTGGCAACAGAGAAGTTACTCATCATGTATGAAAGATCCTCAATAAGATTAATAGCTAATGTCTCACCAGAAACATGGAGGCCAGAAAATAGTGGGATGACATTGCAAAGTGCTGATAGAAAAAAATTGTCAACTAATGATTCTATATCCAGAAAAAGTTACCTTTCGGAAATGAGGAGAAGTTAATAAATTTCCACATAAACAAGAACTGAGAGTATTCATCTCTAGATGTTCCCTACCAAAAAAAAAAAAAAA
>NW_012151097.1:587110-588198 GCF_000956105.1 Propithecus coquereli
AAAAACAAAAGTTGTTCTCCATTCTAAATCATGACCTTGCTTCACTCCTATGACCAGTGACAATGTCCTCATCTTGATGAAGCCACTTAGCTGACTTTGATCCTTACAATGCACAAGGAACACTTTCATCATTGACATTGATTTGGTATGCATATGACTTTTTGATGAAATAGAGGGATAAACCCTCCTTGTTCTATTAGTACGATGGCATGGCATTACAAATTATATGTTTGTTTTCTAGTAAAATATAAATGACACTAGAGAAAGCAATTTATTCTAAAACCATAGTATAAACTCCTATATTTTCAAAGAACTGATGTAATCAAGTTGATAAACCATGAGCCAGGCTTATTTAAATGAGTTGTCTTTTGGCATATGGAAAGAATTATTTTCTGTTATGAAAATCAAACAAGCTGTTAGTGAATCACAGAAGACAAATACTGAAAACTGCCTTGTAAAAACACATTTCAGGAGGATCCATTGCCCATAGCAATGATAAAAGAACAACTGAAATATCAGAAAGAAAATTGTCTTAGTAATAGGGAAAACAGAATATTCCTTCTTGATATTGTTCTAAACAAATTAAATATTAATCATGCTCGTAATATAAATGTTTGAATAACTGAAATATATGTAGTGCTGCCAAAAACCTACAAAATTAAAATTGTGTTTCCAGCAATAATGGTGAATTAGACCCTCTGTCTCTCTCATTGCAAACAACTAAAAATGCTAGATAAAATATTTTTCTCATCTTTTAAAACACATTAATGAACTGACAAAAGCACTGAGAAAGATGAAGAGGCTAAAAAGAAAGTAGAAGTCATATCTCAGAAAAGTCATATTTACAGCATTAAAGCTTATTTACACATGGAGAGAGACTTCGTTAACCAAGAGAAATTTGACTTTAGTTTTCATAGGATTTAAGAAAATTGATGCCTGAAGAAAAGGCCAGAGAATATTTAAGGTAGACAGACAACCAGGAAGCTTCCAAGATATTTCTGGGAACTCAAAGTTCTACACTCTCAATGGAAACGTGAATTAGAAATCATCCTGGGCCAGGCGCGGTGGCTCACGCCTGTAATCCTAGC
>NW_012151097.1:588248-591627 GCF_000956105.1 Propithecus coquereli
ATTAGGAGGGAAATTAAACAGTACATTACATCATGTCTATTTAAGACAAAAGAAGGCACTTACAGAGAAATAGAGAAACAAAAAAAATTTGAATATAAATATTAAGTTAGGAAGAATTATGTGCTTTTTGAATGAGATTTTTAACTACTTGGAGTTGATAAAGCAGAGAGATACACAAAGGTTACAGGAATAAGGCCTCTTGGCTTTCTCTAAATTATCTCATCTTTTACCTTGACCTGAATTGTCTTTTTAAACCTAGAAACCTCTTGAGAGTAAATACATTATTTTCCAATATTCTGCATATGGTGAAAGGCAGATGGAAAAATGCCTTCAAATTCCTTTGTGTAAAGGAGGATAATCGTGCAACTTCCACACAAAGCCTGCACTAATGACCACATTAGAGCATCCTTCTGTAATGTTTATGCTAGGTTGACTGCTAATCAGGAAACAGAGAGCATGGGAGTGAGAAGGAGGAGAAGGAGGAGGAGAAGGAAGAAGAAACAAAGAAAATGAGTTATAGTGAAAAAGAGGAAAAATATATATTCCTTAGCCTGGCTTCTGGTGCCTTTTACAATAAAAGCACAGAATATAATTCCAATTTTGTTTCTTATTTCTCTCTAACTTAAATCCTTCACTCTAGTAGAACAAGTCCTCAATACACACACGCTGTTTCACTTTACCTCTTCAGTTTTGATATTTTCTTTCCTGAATTGCTATTCTGCTCTTCCCTCCCATTTAAAAAATGTTCTTTCTTCAAGATGCACTTTGATCCCATCTCCATTAAATCTTTCCAGGTGGTCTCAGCTCAAAATGATTTGAAGTTCAATATATTTCAGCTCAGTTATCACGTATTACCTTTTTCCTTAATTCTGGTCTTAATCAACACGTCAGGCTCAGATTCATACAACAGTGGCTTGAACTCCAAAGGGCTTATCTCGAGAGATAAAATCTGGTGGTAGGCAGTGCAAAGATGGTCTAGAGCAGAGGTCAGTAAACTACACCCTTTTTAATTGGAATATAGTTATAGCCATTCATTTACATCTTGTGTATGTCGGCTTTTACACTGCAATAGCAAAGTAGAGTAGTTGCAATCCTTTTTAGGAAATTTGCTCACCCCTCATGTAGATAGATACTCCACTAAGTCATCAAAGGCTCAAGTTTCTTCCACTTTCTATTCTAATATCTGCAGATCCAAACTTTTTGTTTAAGGTATTTCATGTCCCCAATGAGGCTGCGTGAGTTCCAAATGAATTATCTCCATTAACAGACTGCCTAGAAGTCCCACCCAGCACATCTACCTATATCTCATTCACCAGAACTTATTTTCATGACCACTCCTAGCTGCACAGGAATCTCAGAACTATATCTTTCAGCTGGACTTGTTGCTGCATTTGATAATATAGGGGTCTACAAGGAAAGGAGAAGAAAAAATGGATGTGAGCAATTAGCAATCGCTATCACAATTATGAATTGTTTGATTTCAAGAAATGAACAAACTAGCTTAAGTAGTATTTATGGAAAAATACAAAGGAATCTCATGGAACCTAAAGGTAAAGATGTTGTCTGGTCTTACAAAGGACAGAATCCAGCAATTAGAAAGATACGACAACCTCTGTCCTCTTTGGTCATCTTTCCATGGTCATCTCTGCTCTCTTCGCAAGGCTCTTGAATTCTTCTCTGTCTGAATGCCAGATTTCTCTGCAGAAGCAAATGTCTATTCTTTTCTTTGCATATTTCTCAAACAACAATCAACCTTCACCTCCGATTTTATAATCTTCCCTTGATTCAGAGTAACACCTGAATACCCTGATCAGATAGAGTGCCAAACAGAAATTTATGAGAAAGAGCATCTCGTTGATATAACGTGTCATTTTTCTAACTGCTATTGGATTACTTGTGGCCTCAATGACAGTTTCATGTGGGCTAGCAGACTTTCCAGGCAGAGAAATAAAAATGATGGGCATGTGTCGACCAACTTCTATAGGCTGGTAGCTTTTATGCTCATGCACTACCAAAAATAGCATGTATTATTGGTTGTCTTTTTCATCTTTATGAGTGGGCATTTCTGTGACCTACTGAGGATTCTGCTTGTTCATGGAAGGATTACTCCAAAACTCGTATGGAACAAATATGTAAATAAGAGTGTGCGTCCTCTGCATCCAGCATTTTCTAAAGGTAGTGATAAGATATATTATGTGAAATCAGTTTCTTTTCACATTTCCAGAAATAGTGAGATCTTATGAAGGCACAAACAACAGGAAATTAATGACTACTTTTATAAGGCCACTGCGACATTCGCCACAGTCCGAAAAAGCAAGCTGAGTACATTTAGGCAAGGGAATCTCTATGTACAACAATTGCATAAATTTGGTCACCCTGCTATGTTATAGCTTGTCGGAGGACAAGAATCATACATTATATTTACTCATATTCATTACATTATATATTTAGAAAAGTAAGAAATAGTGTTTATCAGGTGCACCAGAAATCAGAAGAAAACACTCAGGGACGGTGTTGATACTACTCTCTGTACTCATTTCTCAGAAATACATTACCCACAATACAATATTTCTTTATGTATTTCTTTTTTATATGTGATCTCCAAATCACTTTCAAAAAAAAGGGAACATTGTTACTCTGGTATCTCAAAATGTAATCATGTCTCCTTGTTTAAACAAAACCAAGGATACTACCAATTCCATTTTATTTTTCATGGCAAATATTCTCTTAACATGCTTGTCTCTATATATCACAAAGGTATCCCAGTGATTTCAAGAAAAGCTAACTTTTCATGATGGGGCCAGAGTATGGGGAGTAGGTGAGAGGCATTATAGTCTAGTTGAAATAAATTCCATGTATTTAATTCTCCTATAGACTAAATGTAAAACAATTAAAGCTCTTACAGAATTTGAACAGATATTTGGTACTTCTTTCACTTTTTAAAGACAGAGCACTTATAAAGCTATAATGAATCTGTGCTAGTTTTTTAAGTTTTTGGTTTGGCTTTGCTTTGGTGTTTGTTTGTTTGTTTGTTTGTTTGTTTGAAATCAAGTATGTCCATAGAAAAGAACCACTATAGAAATGGATTCATGTCTCTTTGTTGGTCACCTGTGGTGACATCCATCTGAGTCTGAAGCAGAGATTTCTAAACTTTTTTTGTGTAAATTTAAGGGGTACAGTGCAATTTCGTTACATGGATATATTGTGTTGTGAAGTCAAGATTTAATTTCGAAATTGTAGCATTACCTGACTATGAGATATATCATATACCTGTTTCTAACAAGTTACATATATTTGATATTTCGTTCATATTATTATACTTTGGGGAAAAAATAAAATACGTTCTTAGTTTTCATAGGCTCTACTAAATTATTAACAA
>NW_012151097.1:593973-595421 GCF_000956105.1 Propithecus coquereli
ATGCATTCCAAACAGAATAAATAAAAAGAAACCCATATCCAGTCATAACATAGTGAAAGCAGAGGATACGAAACAAAGAGAAGATCTTAAAACAGCTAAACAGAAAACAGCATGCCTCAACTGAAGTATAACTAGACTAACAGCTAACTTATCAACAACATCAGGAAGAATACAGTGCGATATTATCATCAATGTGCTGAGAAAAAAGAAAAAATCATCAACCTCAAGGTAGATACCTGGCAAAAAAATCCTAACACTGTACCTCAGGAAAAGGGAAGTAATGCAATATTAAATATTTGAGTCATAAGAGCATCTAAAAATATATGGCAAGCGTGTGAGCAAAATTAAACAAAAAACTCGCTGTATACATGTTAATTACATCTTGATTATTTCAAAGAAACACAAAAGATAGAATAAAGTCAAAGACAAAGATAATATGTAAATTGACAGTGGTCATGACAAAAAAGTTTTTTCAGTTCTTATGTTATTTGTGAGGATAATGATATTGATCAGTTTCAAATTTTCATGAATTAAAAAATTAATAATGGCAACAGTAAAATAATGTCAATTCTCTTATAATTCTCTAAGGGCTTAAATCATTCAGGATCCCAGCATGCTAAAATAATTTAAAGAGAGTTACTAAAAAAACTATTAAAAGGAGATGAGTGTAATGTAGGAAAATGTCAAAGGAGAGTGCAGAATTTGGGACTTTTATCACCACTAGCCCAAAAGGGAGAAGGGGATGGAGTGATTATAAGAATCTTTAAGGAGAAAAGCCTATGGAAACAGCTGCCTTGAAAACAATTATAAGGGGTAAGGCAACAAAGGCAGCCTGACACCACAATACAAGGTAACAAATATGCTAAATCCCTCTCCTCTCCGCCATCATTGTCCTGCCTGTGTTCATTATTAGGAAAAGCCTACAAGGTGACCGATGGCAAGGAATACAGTGATGTAGTCCATACAGGTCAGTCTCTTGCGGCAGAGACTATGGTGGACACAATGCAAGATAAGAGATGTGGAGAGCACATGGATTTCTAAGGCACATATATAAATGAACTTCACTGCAGCATTTGTGTGTGTGTGTGTGTGTGTGTGTGGCAGCAGACTATTGGAAGAACAGGTAGTTAAAATGTGGTGGATGTACAACATGAAACTCTAGGCAGCATTTGGAAGGCAGATTAGATATAACAGTGAGCAAAAAAGCAAATATTAAAGTAATAGTACTGAGTGGGGAAAAACATAAGGAAAATGGAGATATGCAGCACAGTAACATTTACCTAAATTAAAAATACATGCATACAGAACAAGAGTCCACAAGCAGTAAGACCACATGAAAGCAAAAAAATGCATAGGGATTTGGTGGAATATGAAGGAAAAACAAGAAAAAGGAAATGAATAAATATGTATCTGTATAATACAAGAGAAGATCTTGCATACAACTAGTG
>NW_012151097.1:604266-605956 GCF_000956105.1 Propithecus coquereli
CATCCCATGAAGATCCTTACAAACCCATTTCCTGGGGGAAACAGCTACAAAACCGTGCCGCAGTGCGGAGGGAGAGGAAAACTGCTTTGGTCTTCAACAAAAACCCACCAAGGTACTGCCCACAGCCAGGATTTTGACTGAAGGATAAGGAAGATGACTTGTACTTTCTTAAAGTTATTTATTTAATTGACCTATGAAGGAACGTGTTTTTTTTTTTCTTCTGTTTGGTCAACACGTCTCCCTGAAAAGCCCAGTTTAACAACTTGCCCATTTAAAACTTACCTAGAAAACAAGAAAGAAAAATCAGGCAATCTGAATATGCAATTATCTACTTTTAATCTTTTATCTTTCTATAATTGATGTACGTGAAAGATGAAATAAGCAAAGTGGAAGTGACTTTAAACTCTAATATCTAACACACAGTCAGACACTCTAAAGTCACCGTCTAACACGGCAGCCACTAACCACGTGGTTCCTGAGCACTGGACACATGGCTGAGGGCCGAAGAATTAACTTTCTTAGATTTAATTTCGATTTGGAGACTCACATTAAACTTCATTATTAGAAAAGATTTAAGTATGTTTGGAATAATTTGAGTATGTAAATCTACTTTTCAACTTTAAATTTTATAAAATTTGAATATAGGTTAAGAATATCTGATGAAAATTTTGCATCCAAATTGAGATGTACTTTAGTACACACTGGATTTCAGAGACTTGGTACATAAAAGCAAATGCTCAATATCTCATGGCAGTAATACATTTTAAATTGACTACATGTTGAAATGACAATATTTTTGATGTTATTAGATGAAGTTAAATAAATTATTAAAATTAAGTCCACATTACTTTTTACTTTAATATTGTGGCTACAAGAAAAATTTAAATGACATTTGTGGTTTGCATTATATTTCTGTTGGACAATGCTATGGAAAAACAACTCTGGTAGTATGAAATATGTAGAAAATTTGGAATTGTACCACATTCAACCTGGGCTCCATCAATTTATATCTGTGTGACCATGAACAATTCGCTTAACTTCTCTTTTCATTTAAGTACACTGAGGTGATAATGTTGAATTTACAAAATTATTGTAAGGCTTAAATAAAATATCTTATGAAAAAGCCTTTAGAAAGCTTCAAAGTACTGGGTAGATGGCAGTTATTTTAAGATATTTTTATTTTTAATCAAGTGTACCTTTGAATTGCGAGTTAAATGAAGGCTTAGAAATAATCATGCTTCTATTTAATCACGGTTAATGACGAGGTTGGTCCTGAGTTATAAAACTGTGTGCCATGAAGTTCTCAGAATGCCAAGAGGCTATTTTATAGCACAGGCCCAAAGTGCTGATTTCTAAGGTAGAAGTCTGGTTCTTTAATATTTTTGGCCACCCTAGTGGTTGCCTTTAACAGTCTAAAGCCATAGACTTGCAGTCCACTTTAGTAAATTTGTTTTACTAGTTGGCAAGCTGGTTGGAGGAACAAAAAGCATCATAGGGTGTAAGGCAATTAAGGGCTTGGGCTAGCTGCCAAAGTGAATCAGGTCCTGTTTTCCTCTCAGATCAGGGAGAATCATATATACACTATATATATGATAAATAAAATTAAAATAGTGGCTTCATTCATCTTAACAGATTAATCTTTGCTGGAAGGACGGGCTGGTAAAATGTTTGTGTGGATCAGAAAAAAATC
>NW_012151097.1:606006-608287 GCF_000956105.1 Propithecus coquereli
AACTTACAGAGCATTGCCAAAATCCATTAGAGAACTAAATAACCTGGAAAATGTACTATATTTATGGATTGCATGACTTGATATTATAAATATGGTACTTTTCCCCATATTAATCTATATAGTCAAAAATATATTTGTAATCAAGATATTTCAAATCGAAATCACAAGTTTAGGGTCAGTGGAAAGGATGTGAAAAGGTAGAATGTTTTCAATGTAGCCTGAGAAAAAAGAGCTATGAACAGCCAAGGCAATCTGAAGAGGTAGAGTGAGGTGAGAAATTTTGACTCACAAAATAACAAAAGTGATTATGCCTTTAAATGGTGGCATTTTTGTATTGATGCAAAGAGGGACATATTAACCAAGGAAAAGAGATCCCAGAAATTAAACTACACATTTATAACAGAGCAGGTGTTGCAGATGTCTGATGTAGGGGTGGGAGCAGAGAGAAACAGACAATTTGATGAATGATACCTGGACATGTGGGTACCCATGTGGGAAAAAAATATATAAAATTGGACCTCTACCTCACACCATCCACAAATACTATTTTCAGACTAATTAAAGCAAATGTGAAAGACAAAATTCTGAAAGACAGTAAAGTCTACTTACTGACTTGGGGAGAGGAAGATTTCTTAAACACAAAAGCAAGATTGATAAGAAAAATGAAACCAGTAAGAGAAATATTGATAAATTTGACAGTTTTAAGAGCTTCTCTACAGCAGAAGACACCATATGATGAAAAGATGAGACAGGAACTGGGAGAAGCTATTTGCAACATGTTAGTATCCAGAATACATAAAGAATACCTACACATGACTAGGAGAATCAAATAATGTATTTTAGAGTCATCATGAAATAGTGCTTATCACCTGCCACCCCAAGTGTTGGCAAGAATGAAGAACAGCTAGAATCATTTATGTAGTGGTGTGGGAGAACATATTATTGAAGCAAAAAAAGCAAATTGCAAACAAACACACAAATTTCATCTATATAAATGTCAAAAACTTAGAAAACTAAGCCATATATTATTTAGAGAAATGAAAATGTGTAGTAAAATCATAAAAAAAATGTATAATGTAATGATAAAATCACATCTCTAGCAGTGATTACCTCTGATGGACACACTGAGAAATTGAAAGATAATGGTACTGTCGTTATTCTTAAACATGGTTCAATGTATCAATATTCTTGATGTCTGACATCTATTTTATAAATAATCTTTAGTACCTACAGTTACAAACAGGTATATGTTTTCAAGAAGAGTTTAGGTATCCTCTCACACCAAATCTAAGTAGCCATAACAGTTTGAGATGATTTCCTGGAAACAGTACATTGGTTCCACAACCTGGACAGGATATTTCATAATATTTGGAACTGAGCAACTTCTGGGAACTCCAGCCCTTTTGTAACCTTATTTAGCATTTTATTGGCAGAAGGCTACAATTGCTAATCAAGGGAGAAGTCCTTCAGATGGGTACTGAAATGTTTAATAATTAGGCACGAACTGTCATGGATCTCTAAAGAAATATATCCACAACTGTGGCAACCCTCTCTGGGTGGAGTGGCTTCTAACAGGGTACCCAGAGCCCAAATGTGTGGGATATTACAACACTCTCTTATGGAGATGGTTTTGTGGATTGAGTTGTACGACCTAAAAAAGACTTCCTCTTAGCTAGTTTCTTAACAGTAGACATAACTTAACTTTTCAATTTTGTGTTATGTTTAAACTCAGATAAAAAAGAGAAGCGATCTTCTCTGTATTAAGGTTTCTGCAGGAGAAGCTGGTAGAAGGCTTTTTGTGAAAGTCAGGCCGAGTGAGTCCCCGATAAAATGCTTTAACCTCACATATCTCCTGTTCCCCAAAACACATCCTTCCTAGCCTCCTGCTACCTGAAATTCTGCTCCCATTTAATATATTTAGTAAAGATGACAGTCATCCCTTAGAGTGAAGGAGCTTATAACATTTTTTTCTGAGAGAAATTAATCATAGAGTGAGTCAAATAAGCAGAAGAAAGAAGAAAGATTCTTTGGTCTGAAATCATCTGAATTCACGAATAAGGGCGGTGTGGAAGCGCAGGATGCCTGCGTGGTGAAGACACTATGACAGAATGAAGAAACAGGTGAGGAAAAGTCTATTAGAGCTTGGAAGGCAAATTTCATTACCTCGCTATTTTATCACATCCCAGCATCCCATGAAGATCCTTACAAACCCATTTCCTGGGGGAAACAGCTACAAAACCGTGCCGCAGTGCGGAGGGAGAGGAAAACTGCTTTGGTCTTC
>NW_012151097.1:608337-609984 GCF_000956105.1 Propithecus coquereli
ATACTGTTAGATTTTGACACATTTTACTTATTGATTGAGCAGACATCACTAAATTAGTAATAATATAAGATGTAGACACAAAAATTAATAAATGATCTAACACACATCTACAACAATGCACCCCAGAATTGCAGAATATAAAGTCTTTTCAAGCTGATATAATGGATTTCCCATTCTGGTAATGATGTAGTCTGCCTTGTTGTAGACCAAGCCTGACAAAGTATAAAAAGCTGTCACTTTGGAGACATGCAAGGCACACTAATGCAGTGAAGATTTAATGGGAGAAAAATATCTGTGGAGAACGGGAAAAAGAACTCTTTTCAGTCTCATTGATCTCCACTTTTTCCTTCAAGATGTTTGCTGATTTCTCAATGGAAGTCAAAATGCTTGATTTTTAAGCAAAACTTTCAGCACTCAGAAGGCTAAATAGACAAAAATTAGAGTTCTGACCCTTTCATGGAGGAAAAAGTCCCAGTAAACTCCTCCTGCGTTCGGCTGAAACTCCTGAAAAGCTACCTGCTAGGCATAGAATTAAATCAAAAATAGACCAGCTATTATAAGACTGAAGCCCAGTTTCTAATTAGTTTCTTTCTACAGGAAAGTACAACATCCAGAGACTCAAATTATTTCCATAATTCTTCCTATACAATATTCAGCATCACTAAGAATTACCCAAAATATCAGACGCAAGACAAATGGCCAAACACCAAAATGAAAAGCAAAGTAGAAAAACACTAGCAGTTCATTCAGATTTTAGAGTTATCAAAAACAAACAAAATATATGTATTTTACCAATAGGTAAATATATATTTACCTATAAATACCACTAGGTAAATACCAATAGGTAAATACATAATACCACAAATACCAATAAGTAAATACATACAATAGCAAATAACATATTATGATGGCAAATGTCCTTTGATAACTGGAAACTGTAAAAAAGAATCAAATATTCATTCTAGAACAGAAATATATAAACTTGAAATAAAGTTTAATGGATGGGGTTAACAGCAGATTAGAAACAATTAAAGAAAGTTATTAAATCAGAAGATAGGTAAGGAGATATTAAACAAAATGAATCTTTAAGAGAAGAAAGAATTAATCTAGAAAAAGAAATATAGAAGCTACAGAGGACACAGTCAAACAGTAGAAACCATGATGTAATTGGAATCCTTGGAGGAGAGAACAGAAAGAATGAAATAGAAACAAAATCTGAAGAGATAATGGCCAAGCATGATAAAATTCACTGAAGCATGGATTCAAGAAGTTATGCAAATTGCTATAAAGAAAGAAAAATAACAAAAAAATCACATTTATATACTTCATAGTAAAACTATTGGAAACAAAAGAAACAAAAATATGAAAGGCAGTTAATAAAAGAAAAGAAATATTACCTTCAAAGAACTAATAATATAATTAAAAATTGATTTCCCAGCAAAGAATAAAGTGGAAATCAGAAGTCAATGTAATGATATTTTCAATTTCCCAGTAAAAATAAATGCCAACCCAGTGAACATATTCACCAAAAGACAAAATAAGGATATTTTCAAAGAAACAAAAACTGAGGAAAATATATCATCACTATACCCAAACTTTAGGAATCACTGAAAGGGCATCTTTAGGCAGAAGGAAAATGATCCATGG
>NW_012151097.1:615414-616708 GCF_000956105.1 Propithecus coquereli
GCAACAACCAAAAACCTGGTTGACAGACTTTATTAAAAGCAGCTTCATGACTGGATACATTCTACAGCCAATCCTGGAGCCTTATCAGAAGTCCACTCCATAGACTGAAATTACTTGCTAGAGAAAAGGAACTTGCCCTTTTTGGCTTACACTATTTCTTACTATGTGAGCTCCTTCCTTACAGGAGTTGTTAACTCTTCTCTTATCAATTGTAAAGTTCATGGCCAAAAATTCTCTAGAGTAATGTCCTTTTATCATATTAATATTTTGGGGAGATTCTGAGGTGCAAGTAGTTTGAATTACAAGCTCTCAACAAACACCCTTGCTTTTTTGGTAATAATGGAAACATGATTCTTAACCACTCACTTTTAGTTTCCTAGAACATCATAAAGCTTTTGGGCAGCCAGAGGCTAACCCACTATAACTCTCTTCTCTGCCCATTTGCCATTTTCCCTGGATGAATTATAGAAGCATGTACTCTTCAGCCTCACCTAGTTCCCTGTCTAATGAGATTATTCATGTGGTTTTTATGTTAAGCATAGTGTGGAAACACAGTGACTTTTGCATGCAAACACTTTTTTGGAAGCAATTAGGAATGTAAGGAAAAGAAAAAAACTTCATCAAATTAATATGATAAATAAAAAGTTCACTTTTAAAGTCTTATTTAGAAAGAAAAATACAAAACTTCTGGAGAAAGTTTTAAGCATTTTTCCAATTGCTTTAAATTTTAACAATAATGCTAATAGTTAACACTTATTGAACAGCATATCAAATGCCAAAGATGAATTATCTTTCATTCCTACAATAATCCTATAATATGGATACTATTATTATATCAACTTTTCAGGTTCTCTGAGACTTAAACAGGTGAAGTACATTTAAAAACTCACACGATCGGTCTGTGGGAGTTTCCATTCATCAATCACCCATGCACCCAGGATGACAGAGGTTCCATCTTCACATGTGGTTCTCCAGTGTTAGACTTGGGGGAGGGAACAATGATCCTGTACTGGTTTTTTAAGCTTCTGTCTTAAAATGATATGCATAACATTTCATTGGTCAAAGCAAATTGCATGGCCGCATCTAACTTCAAAAGGAGAGAGAAAATGAAATCCTCCTTGTGCCCAGAATAAGAACTAGAACCACTGTGAACAGCCCTGATGACTCACATATATCAAAGATATTCCACGTCAAGTAAGTGATTTTGTTCTGGTCTGGAATTATGCAAACACAACTAGAGTTAAATATGTTTAAGTTTCCCTGTAACCATATTCCAATTCCTATAGTTTACTCA
>NW_012151097.1:618393-619583 GCF_000956105.1 Propithecus coquereli
TTCTATAGGAATGCAGCCTTTCTGTGTGATACCATGTCAAATCAAAATGACTTGAATATTTCTTTGCAAGGTAAAACTAAGTCTATATATGATATGTGGCAAAAAATCCAAGCATTTCAAAAAAAGCTGTCTCTTTTGAAAACACTTCTTAAAAGGGAAATTTTGGATGAACATTTTCTCCAGTTAGCAAAGGTCATTGATGAGCAGGATGACACATGCAAACCATTTGAAGAATACGTATCTATTAATAGATCTATTAACTGGAAAATACAATGAACGGTTCACTGCCTTTGAGAATCATACCATTACACTCAAATTAGCATTTCAGCCTCACCTAGTTGATATCACCAAAGCACCTAAAGAACTACAGATGGAATTGACTGAGCTCTCAGTAGATGACATTTTAAAGTCATTGTCTGATGCTAAGAAAAATCCAATTGAAATATGAAAAATATGCTGTAGAATATCCACGCCTTTGGCATCCTGCGCCCAAAATGCTTTCTTGCTTTTCAACCACCTACTGCTGTGAATCTGCATTCTCCTGCCTAACCCAAATCAAGACACCCTTAAGGTCACAAATGACTGATACCCAGCTAGAGAATCAAGTGAAACTGTGGACCTCCATGCTGCAGCCAAATATTCAAATGCTTTCCAACCAAAAGCAGACACAACAAAGTCATTAAAAGTTTAGTTAACATTAAAATTAACAAATAGCTTTCATTTTTTGAAATTATTAAGTACCTAGTAGTTACTTTTTTATAAAATAATATAGTTTTTAAGGATATCTAATTGAAGTTTCTTGAATGTGGCCTTGTTTGATTACAGCTAAATTAGTGCAGCCTTCCAACATGAAAAGGCTCCCCACCTTGTTCTATACTTTTCATTGGAGTGATAAACTGCTCTAAGAAAATAGAGTGTATTAACTTAAAGTCCAATAATAAATACTATCTTGAAAATCCCTTTTTATTTTTCTCATTTGTTAATTGATCCAGAGACTTGGCTAATATGGCGATGATAATCCATATTGCCTTACTTTTCTTCCTAAGTGTACTTTGCAAATAATCTTCCATCATAAATGTCCTTCGTAAAGTGTCAGCTTCAAGTTACTTATTTCATACTTGAACTAAATCACAAATATAATAAAAACTGAAGAATTTTAGTCCTTCTCCTTAGTTTTTTCACTCCCTGCT
>NW_012151097.1:627893-629740 GCF_000956105.1 Propithecus coquereli
CCAATAAAAATTTATTTACAAAAACTGGTAGTGGACTGTATTTCATCTGTGGATCATGGATTGCTAATCCCTGTGCAACTCCTAAATTCTTTCCGTAATGCATCAGAATACACTTAGCTTCCCCTACCTTAAGTATCCTAATAATGATAATTGATAAAAGTAAAAATTACCTTTTATTAAAATATAATGTACAAGGTATTATTCCTATCAGGTGATTTACACACATTATTATGTTCAATTAACAGCATTTTTATTTTATTTATGAAAAAATTGAAGCTCAGAAATGCTGTGCTGGTTATTTATGCTATTCACCAACGAGAGCAGTTCTCTGCCTTCTATGCATATAATTGGATTGTACTTCCTAGCCCTCTGTCTGGTGGAGTGAGCCCATCTAATTACTTCTAGGCAATGCATTATAAAATTTAATTGGTGCCAAATGACCCTCCAGAACTCTTTTCTCTTTGCCCAATTTTTTGACAAACTCCCATTAGTGGATACTGGATTGAGGACAATTTGGGCCAGCTAATACCCGGTGGACATGTAACATGAGGGAGAAATACACGTGAGGTTTTGGAAGTTATTTGGTAGCACAGCATAACTTAGCCTTCCTGGCTAATATAGAAGCTAAATAACTTGACCACTGACACAGTTGATAAGTGGCATCGATCAAATTTGAATATAGATCCTCAAATTCCAAAGCTTGGTATCTTTTCACTACACCTCTCTTACTATGTGTAAGTCTTTTTCTGCACATTAAAAAACAACATTTTAAGGCAAATTCTTCCTGTCGAGGGATGCCACTGTCTGAAGGGCCAAAGATCTCCTGTGTTGGCTGTGTTCAAAACCCAAGAAATGAGGAAAATCCGGGAAAGGATGAGCAAAAAAGAACACTGTTTCTAGAAAAATTTTCAAGTACATAAAATTCACATTCACTGGCCTCCCATCTTTTTCTACTCTTATCCACAGTTTCTATCATAGAAACACTCTGGACATCTGTCCAGTCATGGTGATTTACCCTCCTCTGCTAACTACTTCCCATTTCTCTACAGTGGGGATGAGAACTCCCTACTCTGTGACTTATTTCTAATTGACCATGGATAGATCCCCAGTCTAAGCTGGGACAATCAGCTGGTCTTTCCAGGGAAACTGGAACTGAGGCAGATCCATTGAAGCCACTCTTTCTATTGTCTTGAGCCTAGGACCTTTATATTCCAAGACTATGGAGCAGCAGCCTTCATCCTGCCACCTGAACTAAGGTCTTTAGAGAGAGATATAAGCAGACATGCATAGAGGAGGCCAAAGACAAGACACAGGGAGAGCCTGAACAGTACCTGAGATCTTGGTTTCAAGCTCAGCTGCACTCCTGACACTGGGTTTAACAAGATATTCCTCAAGTATGGTAAAAAAAAAAAATGCTTTCAGTTTTCTTCAGCTAGATGAATTTTTTTTTTTATTTTCACTCTAAGAGTCCTAAAAATACAAATACTAATCTCTGAATATTATAACACAACTGCTCAAAAATTTAATCTTAACTGATGGGTCACGTTTTCTAGTAAAAATAACTGGTCTCATGACCATGAAAATATTTTGTTAAAATAATTCAGTCTTAAGTATTTTATAGGAGGACCATGAATAATAAATAAATCTCTGATGGTGGGCTGAATATAGGCTGGAATATTTTCATCAACTGCCTCTCCAATTCTCTTCAAATTAGCCTCACCTTTTCTCAAATCAGACCAGCCCTAGGACAGTATGTGACTCCTAACCCGAAAATCAGAAAATACATATTTCTTAGTACAAACAGAAAAAGTTAGTAAAAAGTTTGACTTGTGCTATTATAACATCTC
>NW_012151097.1:629964-632804 GCF_000956105.1 Propithecus coquereli
AATTTTCAAGATCTAGAAATGATGAAAGTGGATGCTCAATTTAATTTGTAATGTTGATGGACCCATACTAGTTAATATCTTCTTTATTTATCAGATTATTGGATGTTAGAATTTCTAAAAGAAAGGAAAGGGCCCAACCACAGTGTCCCCTGGAGCTGATCTCTACCTTAAACCATGGGAAGTCCAAGGCATCCAACTGAACTAGGTTCACTGAAAAATAAAGCAGAGGTTAGAATGAGTCAATAAACTTGGATAGTGATATAGCAACCATAAAGTTGGGGCTTCCTAAAAGGGATGCTTATTGATTTACTTGTCGCTTTTTTAAATTTCCAAAGTAAGATTTCATAAAACGGTATGATAAAATAATAGGAAAATCTCAACTACAGTTTATCGAGTCTTTTTAACAGTCCTTGGGTTTTCCCAAGTATATTGTCTAGTCATATTTATCTCATCCAATCTCCACTGTAACCCTATAAATTGGGTATTGTTATGTCCTCTTAGTAGTTAAAAAGGGATCCTCAAAGAGTTTTCCATATATAAGTGTATTCAAATTTGTGGACATGTAAGAACTAACTAATCTGGATAACAATCCAGATTCTAGATCTCCTCCCTTCTAAACTCTCTAATTCAGTAGGTATGGGGTGGAGATTGGGAATCTGCATTTGAAACAAGCCTCCATGGTGATTTCAGTGTGGGGAACACTACTATCCCCCAAGCTGCCCTGTGAAAGAGATGAGCAGATCCTGGGTTTCAGATGTTGTCAAGATAAATTGAAAGAAAATAACCGTGCATATGTTTTAGACATAAGACAAATTTATCATCTTATCAGTGAAAGAATAAAAACCACACGTTTTGTTTAATTGCACATGAATATAGGATGAGGCACTTTTAGGCTTATGTTAACATGGCAACTGTAGCAATGCAGTGATAACCAATTCACTCTCTAAAAATAGCGCTTGAATAGCTAGCATAGGCACATTATATGTGAAGCCAATACAAGTATGCAACATAGCCTGCAGAGGAGAGCAAAATGCTTGGAATGAGAGTGTGTTTAAATCATATAGAAAAATTTAATAGCTTTGATCCTAACTAGAGTGATCTTTGGAAGAACTATGCAGGGTTTCCTGAACATTGCATATCATTTTAGATTGTGTACTCATTTATTCACTCATTCACTTAAGCAATAGTTCTGTGGACCAAGTTTTGATATTATTAATCCTTTAATGTCAGTTATTAGAAAGTGTTATTATCTTCTTTAAATTATATCTTTAGTCATATTTACCTCTTCCACCAAAGACAGTTGAGTAATAATTTTTTAATGCATTATTGTGTATACAAAGCATTCTTGTCTTCTCACCATTGTTTATCTACTATATTATGATTTTGAAGTCTGAATTAATACCAAACTATGAGACACCAAGCCACAAAATCCATAAGTACAGAAAAAATGTAATTTTCTTTATACTGGTCCTTTTCTTAAAAAAAAAAGAGAGAAGGTATTTGTTTAATCACTAATGGAGCCATATTTGGTAGATAAATGCCTTTGACATTCTGACTCAGACTTATGGCTTCATCATCTCCTTCACTGAGGTTGGGTGATGGTTAAAGCAAAATAAAGTCTTGTTTCCCTCCTTGAAGCGTGAATGGGCTCCTCGGTCTGTTTTTTTTCCCCTCATTATGCTCATCTTCGGTTTACTTTCAATGTTTTTATTTCTTTTTTAAAGCCCATGCACTTGAAAATCATTGGTTTTGTTTGCAGTACAAATGTAAGCAGGGGCTGATGATATCTGTGGTATAATGGACACCTTCTATGATTTCAGCACTTCAGATCCCTAACAGGAAATTTTTTATCAGTAGCATTGCTATCAGACTTAAGAGGATCAGAGTATATCATGGTTATTATCTGATAGATGCTACCTTATCCTTTACAGGAAAAAAAATGCTACCATAAGTGTTAAATGATCTTTTTCATCACATTTTCTGGGCACTTGTTTTTATTGCTCCCTTAGACTGAGATCACAGGCATGAAAACAGTGCCAGTCCTGGAACAACCTTTTCCCGTAGCCCCTCCATAAACTACTCCTTGCATTGTACATCATAACTATGGTCAACAGAATTTGCTCAAGAGCAAAATAAGAACAAAGAGATCGGAGTTCTATTTATGATGTCAGATAATACAGGGGAGACCTTGGCTCCGTGCATCATGTCCCCCTCTGATTTCAGCCTCAGCTGTGATGGACAGCGCCACGCAAGTTCTGACTGAGAGCTACTCACCTCAACAGCTCCATGTAACTTTCTACTTTCTGCCAGGAGCATTCTCCAACACTAACTCCACTGGCCCCATATACAAGCACAGCCCAGATGTCTGGGTTAGAACCTCTAACAGCAGCCCCTATTGGGGGACAGAAGCCAGTGGGGGAATGCACCTGCTTCCTGTCCTCAGGTTGACAGTTTTGGGAATTCAGGTAGACGTTCTGTCCACTTTTCAATGGGATCTAGTGGAGTAAAGTGAATGCTGCTCACAGCAGCACCCTCAATAATGCTCCTGCGGGCTAGTTTGTATTCCATTCCGTCTCCCCTCAGCTGTGCCTTCACTCCTGCTCCCTGAATCGTCTCCAGTATAAGCTATTTGTCCCCAGGTCTTTGTCTCAGGCTTTGTTTTTAAGGGAACACAAACTATGACAGGTTACTTTGTTAACCATTTGCTATTTCTTTAGAACAGGGATCAACAAACTTCATCTCTAAAGAGGAAGATTTTAAACATTTGTGGCTAATATGGTCTTTATCTCTGCTACTCAGTTCTGCCATTTTAGAGTCAAAACAGCCACAGATAATACACA
>NW_012151097.1:645909-647876 GCF_000956105.1 Propithecus coquereli
ACATGGTCCAGTGGTGAAATGTGGCTCCCTCCCATTTATGAAATGCTGAGGAAATTGCAAACAATTTGTGACAAAAATTTTCGGAAACATCCACATTAATAAAAATGTCGCTTTCTAGTTTATGACTGAAAATCAAGTGATGATCAATAGCAGTATTGATTTCTTCTTATACAATCTCCTTTGGAATCACTAATTCATTAAAGAACCATTAGACTGATAAGGTCCACAAATTTCATGGTCTTGAATCTTCCAGGAGAAACTATGAATAACAGTTTTTGAAATGTTCTAATGTGTTAATGAATTGATATCACTTGAGGCAAAATATTGAAACAAGCCAATACAGATCAACTGACATGCAAGATTGGAAATTTTTTTAATTTGCATATATTTGTGTGGTAGTATATAAAATATGTATCATATGATATCTATTTCTAATATTTTTGGAATCATTAGTCAATTTCAGAGTGAATAATTTTAGGGGAACAGAGAGGGAGGTATCGTCTTATTTTATTTGTTTATTAGGTTATTTCTCTTGAGAAATTCTACCCAAGGTAAACCTTTTTTTCCTGAAATAGAAAAAAACAATGAATCTGATTTTGCTTCTACAGACCCAAGAACCAAATATTTGAGGTAAAGATAAACATTTGTTTTTAAAAGGCAACACAAATCCTCACTAGGAACTGCAAGTATTCTTTCCTACCATCCAGAAAACCAAATTAGTATATTTGAATTCATTTTCTTTTGTCTTGCCTTTCTTTTCTTCCTTATCTTAAAATGTTATTCACCAACTGCTTTCTCATTGGCACCTTTCTTTTTTCTCTATTATGATCCACACTGGTGTCTTTGGGTAGCATGATTTTAAGCTTCTTTAAAATTTAAAGTTCTTTTGCTTAATACAGAAATATTTAAAATAATAATACATTGACATTTTTCAGTGAAATATAACTACTCAAACAATATAAATGACAATAAATAAAGCCAAATATTTTACAGATCAGTAACTATAACAGTAGTCAATCAAAATTAGGAGAATGTTCTTTCCTGAGAATTTATGCTAAACATAATTACTAAATGATAAGAATGAAAGATAAGCCATATGAATATTATAAGATCATAAATATCCTTTGCAACATTCTTTACTATAGCTAAAACAAATCCCAAACATATAAAAATTGCAAAATGTGAGTAAATAGATTCTGATATGTGACAGAGAGTACACAATGAGCAGTCTAAAGACTGTTCACCGTGTAGAGTGTTTACAATATAAAGTTGAGATAAAAATCAGATTTCAGGGCTGCATCTGCACAATGTTTACATCGTTGTCAAATTATGTGCGTTTATCTTTGAGAACTGGAAACAATTTGCAAAAATAAATCAGAACAGAGTAGCGAGATTCTGAGACAAGTTCTTTTAAAAGTTTCTTTATTGTTATGATGTTTAACCACCAATTTAAAAAACTCTTATCTACTTCTATTAATAAACTAATACTATAATTCAGATAAAAGTCACTGGTAGAAATCTCAGCCTGTAAGTTCCCATGATCAAGAAACATAAATTTATTTTTCTGTATCTAAAATTAATTTCTCTATGGGTCGCCATCCTCCTGAATCTCAGTCAGTCCAGGGTGCTCCCTGGGGTTTCTCTGAGGAATCCCATCCTTGTTTATGTTTATGCTTTAGTCCCAGATCATTACTCTCTCCTTCCTCATTCTTGATTGCTTAGATTCTTCCATCATCTGTTCTCTTTGAAATATTTGTACTACTCTTAGAAACATGGGAAACCACCTATTATACCTTCGCTCCTCTGGGCTACTCTTCAAATTCTGGTTTCTTTCCCCATCAGGCACACAGGAGCCTTCTGGGAGAAAATGGCGCTTTCAAAACTCTGGCAGGATTTTGCTTGTCCACCTTAGTAGAAATCCCTCAACAATTCTTTTGCTCGTGGTTATCGCTGCTGCCTAAAACTCT
>NW_012151097.1:647926-650516 GCF_000956105.1 Propithecus coquereli
GTTTAAATGATTGCTTTGGGAAATTTATATGGTAGTCATGAGAACAAGTAAAGAAGTCAAGGCAATGTTGATCATTTTAATGGTGTGCAAGTGATCCATCCAATTTGTAAATACCTTGGACCACTCTCTAGGTCATGAATGATCAGGAAAGGCATTTATGCAAAATTAATGAAGTAAAATATAAGCTCATTAATATCTAGAATCTCAAGATTTTTAATTGGTCGTGTTCATTGTAAATACTCTAACTGAGCTTTTAAAAGAGAAAAACATCCTCTTAACAGGGTTATTGCAGAGTTTTTGAAGAAAATATATTTTCTCTTTGATAATTCAGAACTAATTCTTTTGTATGTTTTTTAACATTCTGAAGATTTCCAAGAATAATAGTACTTCTCTACAAAATATACTTCTCTGGTTTCATCAATATTTGTCCTCATAGAGTTAGTAAAGATGTGAATATGGTGTTCATATATCTTGACAGCCCCTATCTTAGAGATTAATTGCAGTGTAGACAAATGGTGCAAACCTGAGACCTGGAACCAGACCCATTTCTTTAACACTGCCCCTGCAGTGTTAAAAAAAAATCTTGACACAAGCATGAGACAGATAGTAGGAGAACTGACCAAGCTGTGGATGCTGGAAAGAGTCCCATCCTACAGACAAAGCTTATTGATGATATCTGGGCAATAAATAAATATTGCAAACAGTGATAGCTCAGGCAAACAGTCTGGTAAAGGAGGTCTGACCTAGAACCTGTCTTGGAAATCCTGAAAAAAGTGATGGAGAGAGGAAGCTGGGTATCTTCAGAATCCAAGGCAAACAAGCAGAAGAGATCAGAGAAGTCTGAGAGTAAGTAACCGGGCCTTCGTTTTGACATACAGACTAATCACAGAGACAACACAAAAACTGATCTCTGAAGGTGAAGGGAAGGTGGACCCCCAGTCATGGAAGGATCAAAGGATCAGATGGATTAAAACACAGGAAGACAAGAGTTGAGGGAACAAAGTAGAGCCCTAGGTACTAGAAATGAGATACTAGAATGAGAAGCTTGGTTTTTGTACTAAATAATTGATTGGTTATTCATGATTAATTTATGATAACTATGGTAAAATTTAGGAAGGACGCTATATCAAGTAATGTTTTCTTTGGAACTGAGACAACCTTGTGCCTGAAACTACAGGTCAAATAGCGCATGCCCTGGGAAAAAGAGTCTGCAGCCAGGACAAGCAGGCAGTGTCAGATGCTTAACTGCAAAAGTCCCAGTGTGGCTGCTTTATATTTTACTCCCATTAAGGCCAACCCTAATTCCTCACATGTGTCATGAAGAACACACCTACTATTCTGTTTTATAGGGACGATTAAATGCATTTGTGTAATTTATGCCCTGGGCCCAGGGTATGGGCACAATAAATGTTCATACCACTCTCTTTGTATGGTCATAATCCAGAGTTTCCAGCTTCTTTCACATCTAAAGCCCTAAAGTCAGATTCCTTCTTATGCTTTTTTCTACTTAATTTCTACCCCGACCAATCCAGTATCACTTATCAGTACAAACAAGAAGTAGCTACATCTACAAAATATATAAGCGTAGTTATATAACAAACATTTAAGTACCTTTTGGAGACATACGGAGGCATCAAAAGCCTCCGGTACACTTTCCTTTTCTATTTTACAGTTCCCGTCGCAATCTGACGAAGGGAAGGCTGAGTGGTGGAGAGGGCTCAGGATGCAGAACATTCAGTGGACAAGTTGCAGCTCCTCTTCGTCGCCTTCCTATGAAGAGCTGAAGACTGCAGAAGCATCACCAACAATCTCCTGATCTGTGTGGTCGGGTTAGATGTGGGTTTAGCACAGCTGAGCTATCTTGATGGCGTAGTTAGCAACAGGCCAAAAGGTCAGCTCCTGGGGTTTGCAGCAAGGGCCTCTAGGAATCCATTAGTGGCCTGGCTTGATGTTTCTTGCCAACGTTAACTTAATGTCTTAGAAGATACAATTTCCACATGGTGGCATTGAGTGGGACGGAGACATCTCTTCTTAACTGCCGCAGTTTGAGGCTCTAATACAGGAGCTGGCTCCCTGATCTTGGCTGGATTTCAGGTTCCCAGGAACCTCTGTTTACAACAGCAGCAGGGATCCCTCTTATCTCTCCACCCCAATCCAAAGCCACATCAGTTCTGCGCACAGAAAAGTCTAAATATTTAAGCATAAAAAAAGTTGAAGTGTAGCTTCTCAGCCTTTTTTGTCTCTCCCAACATTTCTCTGGGATAGATATTTTTCAAAAAGCAAACTAACAAAAAAAACCACCCACAATATTTTTCATTCACTTCAATCAAGAGATGGAGTTTATTTCCCTGCCATTTGAATCTAGGTTCTGGCGCGTGACTTACCGTGGTTAGTGAGGCCTTAAGAAATGTGACTCAAGCAGAGGGTGACTAGCACTTGCACTCTGGGGCTGGCTCTTTGTTTGCTGCTGGGAACTCTGTTGTCACCGTGTGAACTGGTTCAGGCTGGCCTCCTAGAGAATGACAGACCATGCGAGCAAGGCACACCAACCCTGCTATACCAGCTCAGGACACAGACGTATGAGCAGGGC
>NW_012151097.1:653161-662514 GCF_000956105.1 Propithecus coquereli
GCTTTCAAAACTCTGGCAGGATTTTGCTTGTCCACCTTAGTAGAAATCCCTCAACAATTCTTTTGCTCGTGGTTATCGCTGCTGCCTAAAACTCTGCAAATTGTTTGCAGCTCCCACGGCCCAGATTCCCAATCCTACCCTCACAGGAAATTTGATCATCCTTCCCACTCCTGACTCGGAATAGGTAGTAAAGTGGAGGGATGGAGGGAGGGAGAGAGAAAAGCAAAATGTTAAAAAAAATTGGGGATTCTAAGTGAAGACCGTATGTTTATTAATTGTACTATCCTCTAGCTTTTCTATTTTGAAGTTTTCCAGAATAAACTGTTGGAAAAGCAAGAAAGAGCTGAATTGGAAACCAACAAGTATAGATAAGTACCTTTCACGGCATTTTGGTGTGGAAGAGGAGAGAGTTAGAATCGTAAATGGAAGAGAAGAGAACCATGTAATTGCTTGCTTTTTATGTTAAAAAAAAATAATTCAGGGTATTTATACACACATCTATAATTTCAACTACATATTAACATTTGAGAAACCTTACAAAAATTTCTACCTCTAAGTACCTTTTACTTTATTGTGTTCCCATAACGTTTTTTATTTGAAAATATTCCACCATGTTAACCAAGACAATGTGGTATTGGCAAAAGTATAAAAAAAAATAGCTGAATGGCATAGCATAGACAACTCAAAAATAGACCCACATAAATATAGTTAACTGATCTTTGATAAAGGGGCAAGGATAATACAATAGAAAAAAGACAGTCTTTACAACAAGTGGTGCTAGAACAATTGGACGTCCACATGCAAAAAAATGAATCTAGACACAGACCACAGACCATACACCCTTCACAAAAATTAACTCAAAATGGATTATAGACCTAAATGTAAAACACAAAACTAGAAGATAGCAGGAGAAAAGCTCAGGTATGGCTATGATTTTTTAGATACAATACCAAAGCACAATCTATGAAAGAAAAAAAAATGAGAAGCCGGATTTCATTAAAATTAAAAACTTCTGGTCTGTGAAAGGCATTGTCAAGAGAATGAGAAGACAAAGCAGAAGCTAGGAGAAAATATTAGCACAAGACATGTCTGATAAAGGACTGTTATCCAAAATATGTAAAGAACTCTTAAAACCAACAATAAAAAAATGAACAGAATGATATTAAAAATAGGCAAAAGGCCTGAACAGACACCTCACCTAAGAAAATATACAGATGGCAGGCCGGGCGCGGTGGCTCATGCCTGTAATCCTAGCACTCTGGGAGGCCGAGGCGGGTGGATCGCTCAAGATCAGGAGTTCGAGACCAGCCTGAGCAAGAGTGAGACCCTGTCTCTACCAAAAAATAGAAAAGAAATTATCTGGACAACTAAAAATATATATATAGAGAAAAAATTAGCCGGGCATGGTGGCGCATGCCTGTAGTCCCAGCTACTCGGGAGGCTGAGGCAGAAGGATTGCTTAAGCCCAGGAGTTTGAGGTTGCTGTGAGCTAGGCTGACGCCACGGCACTCACTCTAGCCAGGGCAACAAAGTGAGACTCTGTCTCAAAAAAAAAAAAAGAAAATATACAGATGGCAAATAAGTATTTGAAGACATGCTTCACATCATATGTCATTAGGGAAATGCAAATTAAAACAACAACAGGATACCACTACACCACTATTAGCTTGGCCAAAATCCAAAACATGGACAACAGTAAATGCTGGTGAGGATGTGGAGCAATAAAAATTCTCACTTGTTGCTGCTGAAAATGAGAAATTGCACAGCCACTCTTGAAGACAGTTTGGCAGTTTCTTACAAAACTCAACTTATTTTTACCATATGATCCAGACATACTGCTCCTCAGTATTTACCCAAATCAGTTGAAAAGTTATGTCCACACAAAAACCAGCACACTGATGTTTATAGCAGCTTTATTTGTAATTGTCAGAACTTAGAAGCAACCAAGATGTCCTTCAGTAGGTGAATATTATAGATAAATAAACTGTGGTACATCCAGACGATGAAATATTATTCCATGCTAATAAGAACTGAGCTATCAAGCCATGAACAGGCATGGAGGAAACGTAAATGCATACTACTAAGTGAAAGAAGTTAATCTGAAAAGGCTACATACTGTATGATTCCAACTAGATGACATTCTAGAAAAGAAAAGTATATGGAAGAAGGGCAATGGTTTCCAAGGGTGAGGGGGAGAGGGGGGATGAATAGGTGAAGCATGGAGAATTTTTAGGACATTGAAACTTTTCAGTATGATACTATAATGGTAGATGCATGTAATTATACATCCTAAAACCCCACAGAATGTACACCAAGAGTGATCCCTGATATAAACTATGGACTTGGGGTCTGATAATCATGTGTCTATGTAAGTTCATCAGTTGTAACAAATGTGCCGCTCTGGTGCAAGATGTTGATAGCGGGGAGGCTGTGCCGGGGTGGGGAGGTAGGGAACTGTGCTTCATTCTAATGTGAACCTAAAACTGACCCCAAAATAAAATCAATTTAAAAGGGAAAAAAGTTATAAAATTATAAAATTGAGAAATAGAATAAGAACTGGTTATAAGATCTAACAGAAGTCATTAAATACCTCTGGTATTATTTTAATAAAACATCTTCTATACCTTCATGAAAGAGTCTGTGTTTCTTCTAATCCTCTTTCCCAGGAATCCTTCTTTTGTCAAAATATGGATTTTTTATTTTTACTTGCCCAATGGTATTTTCCCTTTAAAAATTGAGAGGTGTTTAAGAATGATATTGACAATATTTCTGTATCTTTTTGTTTATCTAAATTTCTGTGATTAGGACCTTTGCTGTAGTTGAACTTATTGAACTTCTTCCTTAACAGCTAAGAGATAGAATAAATACATTCTTGCTATTCTCTGACACAATAAGCCTATGAACGTTGTATCATTTTAATGGGCCAAATATTTGAAATAAAACCTTGTGGTTATAGGAATGACACACATATTTCATGAAAAAAATTGCTTGAGAAGAAAATACATGAACTTTTATGTAAAAAAGTAAGCATCTACAAATTTACTATACACTAAATTTATCAATGAGAAGTCTGTTTTATAGACTCATCAGTGATACAATCGTGGTGAATAATGAAACAGTCTACCGAGGTCATGGTATTGCTGAAGACAGCCTTCTGGTAACCTGTGGTACTTCAGTCACCTCAGCGAAATTAATCTTGTCCATTCTTAACAACAGGAAACATTAGGATTTATTTTACATTCTGTTAGAGCATATGTGCTTCTCTAAAAAGGCTCTTTGACAAAAGTCTTGGCTCTGCCTGAAGGTATTAACTATAGCAGACCTCTGGGGATAAGAAACACTAGTTCAGCTCTTAATTATTTTATCAAATGTCAGCCTTGCCACATAAATGCCTAAATTCTAAAGCGAGTGGGTTGCCTTTCAATCAACAAGACAAAACATCTACGCTTGACAGATTACCATCAGAAAACCCATGGAGACAATTGCTACTCTAGAAGCATAAGAACAGACTAGCCATTTATTTCCTGTTCTGCTCTAATTTTCACTTTTGTATCTGATCACAAGAAAAAGATAGACATTTACTATATTACATTAACTCTTCAAATACAGCCATGTCTTCCTGTACCTACAATTATTTTTATGTGGAGAAGTATGTGAAATAATGGTGTTATCTTATGCATTGCTTCATTTGTTGTCAATACATCATAAGAATTTATCGTGAACTTCTATCCCACTTACAATGCCATCTAATAAATTCTTTTGAGTTCACAACCAGGAAAAATCGTCCATTTCTGGTTATTTGGCATTCTTTATCAAATGAGAATTATTCAGTTCAACGCTGTTGTCTTTTCACTGTGTCTGCCAGGAAGCTCAGTGATCTTTACTCCCATAGCTTCATTAACCTTCCCCACTTCCCATCTCTTGTCATCCTACCCTTGTTTTCATTTTACAAAATTTCACTGTATCTCCAATATTACAAAACCCTTTACATAGGAAAAGGTAATAAACACCAGGATGTTTGCTGAGGGGTTAGTATGTGGTTATGCATGGTACTAAATCAGAACACAGGGGCTGAAAGTCAGATTGAAGATCCGGAAGGAGGGCTTAAAGACTCACAGCAAGTCAGACATCCAAGCAACAATGTCATAAAATGAAGTACATAGTGTAATAGAAATCAGTACAAGTTGCAGTGGGAATGAAGAAGGAAAATATCTGTCTTGCTGGAATAGAACTAGAAGACTTCACAAAAATGTGAACTCTTAACCCGGGTCTAGAAGGATGAGTAGGAAATTGCAAGCAAATATGTTTTGTAATGTGTAGTGGAACATGAATCCCAGTATATGAATACAGGATACATAAAACTCAGCATTATTTTTCTATTACCAAATGTATCTCCTTTGACCCTGTGACTGTTGTTTATTTTGAGTAAGCTAGTATCTCTCCTATGAGCCCATGAAATGTTCCTCTGATTTAGGGAGTTCAAGAAAAAAGTGGCTCTGATTCATCTTACATTCTTCTAAGTCTAGTGTCTTGTGCCTGGATGTTAACTTTTCAAACTCAAATGTCAGGTATTTGATTCTTTTCATTCTTTTTGCATTTTTGCTTTGTCATTTCTTCCCAATGGTAATAGTAGGAAGATAAAGTACTGCCAAGAAAGAGGGAAAGCAGGTACTACAGTACCCAGCATTGAGCATCATAGCAAAACAACATCGCTAGCCTGAGAGAGGCTATAGTGGCAAAAGGGGCCTTAGATACCTGTCAGCTCCTTCACCCTCAGTTTAGGAAATAAAAATGTCATGCTAAGAAAGGCAGAGTGATGCTCTAGAGATCCTCTTAGTCAGTTGGAGTTGTGGACTGCACTTCCCACTCCTGCCTCAGTAAGATTCCAGGTCTCCTCAATGCATTTCTTTAATTTGGAGCACAAAATAATTGCCGAGACAGTTCGTTACAAGGTATCAGAGGTACATATTTCAGACCTCTACTGGTAGAGTTTCATGTACAGAAAGCAGAGCCAGAAATAAGTATCTCAGACTAATGCAAAACTCTGGCCTGTCCAAGAACACTGAGTTAAAGTCTGAACTCCAGAAGGGCAGAAGCGTATTTTTGCAAATCTTTTTATCCCCAGTGCCTACGTAGAACATGGTATATAGGAAATGTCTAACATTGAATGGATGTAAACCGTATTTCTAAAAATACAAACCACCTTCATTTGTTGTTTGTTTCTAGAAAAAGCACTGCCACATTTGTTCTTTATTGGAATATTTTGAATTGCTATCTTTGAATTATTATGTTTCTGCATTTCTTTATAAATCAAGCTTTGCAATACAAAGCCCAGATCAAGCTTCTTCAACACAAAAAGCCGGCAGCCTCAACAAAATCCTAGGAAGCAGAATTCAAGCAGTGAAAGATAATGTTTTGTTGAAGTTGTCATTGTTCACCCTTCAAAAATGTAAGCTGTAATTCCGAACCAAAACCCAAGTTACCGTTTTGGCATTTTGATTTATTGTAGCGTTATCTTTATTCATGAGGAAAATATAATGACGTTGCTTTTCCTCATTAAATATGTGATGATTAAATATTTAGGTCTACAGAGTGAATTTCTGTACATTTTATGTGCGAAATATTCTAGAAAGGAGAGACTTTTGTATAAATGAAGATAAGTGAGGATAATGATTTCACATAGAAAAATTATATTCGTTGGCATCTAAGAATAAATCTATTCTGTAAAATAAGTTATGATATTTTAAAATAACATCTGGGGAAATTGCCACATATGAATAGCCCATTAGGAAAGAAGTCTAGAAGTAAGTACCCTGAGCTCAGGACTTTTCCAACTTTATCACATAATTCACAGGTTGGGTAATTAGTATTTCCTCATTTGATAAAGGTTTAGAGAGAGCCTCAGTATAATCAACCCCTAATATGTTATCTCCTAGATAGTCCAGTTCAGTATCTCACAACACATGGCCCCTGCCTTCCAACTTTAATTCACATAATCTGGTTATCTGGTTCTGTAAGAATTACAAAAGTCCATTTCAGTGGGGTAATTGCAGGTGAGTGATATCCAAGGCTGAGAAAATGTAGATTATTAGATTTGGCAAAATGTTATAGCATGATTCATATTTGTTGATTGTGAAAATGCTTTGGGGAGATTGAATTAGCAGAAAGAAGACCTTTTAGGAGGCTCAGAGAAAAGAATCTCAGGAGTATAATATTGGAATGAATTAAGTTATTTGGAGATCTAAATGGGCATGTCTAAAAATTAATATCACAAAAGCAGAATGGTACATAATAGTAGAAAGTCAGCATATAAGCCAGATTGGTTTTGACATTTGACAAGCAACTTTTATAGTGAAAGTAATCATGAAAATTCAGGATGACTATGTTTCTAGTGATTAATTCTGGCTAGAGTATGACACAAGTATCCAGATATTCAGACAAAAGCAAAAATGCTAATTTGCCTGAAACATATTTTTCCTGTATTATTTGGATAATTGTTTTCCTGTATTACTAAAATTTCTCTAGATGGTTCATAATTTTGCTTTCGTAGTAATTTTTTTCTAAACTCTCATCTTGTCTTTTCTTATATATAAAGCAACATCCATGGCCAGAGCCCAGAACATAATACTAGAATCATATTTCTTAAAAGTATTCTACTTCAAGGGTACATCTTCATTTCAATTGGTAGTAAGTCTTACACAATGGAACAATTGTCAAATTATTTAAAGTCAATACTGGGTGACAGCATTGGAGTTGAAGGAAAGGCTGTTGGAACAGGCATGAATTACAACCAAAAGCTTTATTCCTCCCACCATAATTGGCCCTGATATTTGGGGCAATGTAGCTTAGATAAAAGATAACTTCAGGTTTTGGCAGTGACTACGTTTGTCCCCAAACATACTAGTAAAATGATTGGGCTTCACCATCCAGCCCTCGGTCACCTGCTCTGCAGTGCTCGCCAGCGGCTTACAAGACGGACCCCAAGCCCACTCCCCTTCTTGGCTTCTTGGTGGAAGCAAAGATGTCATTCTGGGCAGTGAACAAAGTCTCCAGGATAGGGTGTTAATTTCATTCTTTCACAACACGCTGTAGCTTCCTTTGTACAAAAACAACATGGGAAAGGACTAAGGGAAAACACGTCTGTTGAGTTAATATGTTCCCAATGGGAAGTATTATGTGCTTTACTGAAAGGACAAAACACAGTGTGTTAGTCCATAAGAACCATTTTGTAATAAAACTAATTTCATATTTTTTTAAAGTATATTTGTTCAGGGGGCGTGAGGGAAAAAAGAATATAAATGTATTTATTGCCCCTGAACTATACAATTAAAAATGTTAACTATGGTAAATTATATATTTTACCTCAATAAAAAATAAATCTAAAAAAGTGTATTTGTTCATTTAATTAATCAAATGATAGGCATTTAAAGATATATTAATGTAATGGGGGAGGGGACACGATTCCTCAATTTCAGTAGACGCTGTTTGGGGGCTTTTTTTCTCACTCATAGAACTACAGAAAGGTGATTTGTGATGTGATTTTGCTCAGCTCTGTCTCCATGCATATTATCTCTGTAAGATGAATCTTCTCTAAGACACGGGTTGCCCTTTTATGCTGACTGCATGCGTGTGTATGCATAAAATGCCACATTTCCAATTAGGATGTGTATACTCAGGAAGGATGACGTTTCAGGGCTGTCAGGCTAAAAGCCCTACAGCTCAGGAGAATTTTCCATATCACTCTGTGGGGCTGCCAAGATTATGGGACTTATTAGTTTTCTTCATCTTCTCTTTTCTTACCTTTGATTCCAAGTCATCCTCCGTCTCAAGCTAGATATTGGGTTGTTTGTTTTTTTTTGATAGCTCTAGAAATAAAGAGAATTGGTAATCTCTCTTACTAAAATTTAAGTAATGCTTTGCTTTATCCCAAAATAAGATGCACTTCCCGTTGTTACCCATATGGATTAGTTTCCAACAATTTCATTTTTCCTCTTCATATGGAAAAATGAACAAGGTGCAATTGAAGAAGATTTTCTTTCTGTGGAAAGAACTGCAGGGGGAAGTTTATGTTGAAGTCTAGCGCTCAATGGTGTGGCCATTGGAAACCATAAACATTTTGCAAGTGGCAACGCCATAATACATGTTAGTGGTGTACTCATTTAACAGAATGACACCTAATAGGATAATGATGTGAGATCTTCAGAAAGACATTTTAAACCCTTGAAATATCAATGTGGTGTTCAGGAATACACAGTATTTTTCCGGAAATTTTTAAATCCTTATATTGTTGGCAATCAGGAAAAAAGTAATAGGACAAATGTGGAAATGTTGGTATCAGATTAGAATGTCAAGGAGAAATATAACTCATTCGAATATATTGCTTTCAGAAAGTTATATCAATATTCAAAAGCATGATTCAGATTTTCACTAGATTTAACTCAGTCATATATTAAATTATAATATAAAGCAAGAGGCCAGATGGGTGAAGTTCATAAGCTATGTGGCTAAGACAGAGAATTTGCATGCTGTTTTCTGAAAGCCTTGGTGATTTAAGCACCATAGCTATGGATGCCTCCAAGTTCATGTGAAAGTACCATTCACATCTTTATTACCCTGAGAGAGTTAGATAAGATCACAGAACTTGAGGTGACACAGTAGACGATTCTGCCCATTTTTTTCTGCTATTTTCAGAGTAATTACCATATTTTTTCAAGCTGAGCCATCAATAATACATTCTAATACTTTCCATTCAGTTCTCTACAACATTGGTGATAATGTCCTCTCTTGCTGTTAGTTTCTTTTCTCTAGTTTTCTAATCGGCCCTAGTTGATCTTTTTAAAAGGAAAGAGGCAATAACTAGCTAATTGACAAAGCACATTTGCTCTCCTTCAAAGCATATTACAGAGACAGCAGCTCAGCCCATAGCACTTAGTCCTTCTGATGATTTGGGAGGATAAGAGATTTTATTATTCACAGGGGAAAAAATTAGACCACGAAGAAGAAAGGCATTTTCTCTAGGCTTATTTACTCAACATGAATGTGGGCATACATTTACAAATACCTATTTTGTTTTGTTTATCTGTTAAGTTTTGACACTACCATTTTAATTCTATAATGTTAGCTATTAAAGGCTTTAGTTTTATTAAAAGTTTAATGAAACAAAATTTGTGAACTCAGGCATAGTGGCTTTAGGGATTTTTTCCCCCTAATATAACAGATTCTTGCTTTGTGAGATATTCATGCTCTCTTGCTGGATTGATGGATGCACAGAAAAGATTAAATGAGTTCTCTGGGATCACATCAAAATTTAGTGTCTCAATTCAAATCAGAAACGTGGATCACAGCTTCAGGCC
>NW_012151097.1:663884-665118 GCF_000956105.1 Propithecus coquereli
GATGAAAACTGGTCATTGGCTTCAAGGAACTTATAGTCATCTTGGGAAGTTGGAACAAGACACTATAGATAAAAACAGTGCAAGACTATGCATGGTTAAGTACTAACTTCTGTTTTATAGGTTGACTACATTCAGTAAGAAATCAGAAGAGATAAAAGATCATTCCTGCTGCTTAGAATAATTGAGAATGTTTTCTTGAAGAAGTTCAGTGTTAAACTAGATTTCAATGGCTGGCCAAACAAGTAGAAGGAAGGAGAGGTATTCTAGGTGAGTGTGGGAAACTAAACATAGGTTGTTTCGGACATAGTACAAGACATCTGAGATAGTGACTAACATGAAGTCTACATGTTCATTTGGTCATCAGCAAATATTTATAAAGATCCTACTACTGTAGACACTGACAGTGGAACAGAAAGAGAGAAAGAAAGGACAACAAATTCCTATATTATTTACGATCCCAGCAGGAAACACATGAAGCACCTAAACAGGGTAAGAGAGGAGAGCACAATAACAAGACGACTTACAAAGATGCGAGCAGGTTTCAGGGAAGCTAACAAAGGATAGTACAACACTCTAAGTCTAGCAATAGTGGGAAACACTTAATATCTGGGGGTTTGAAGGGACAACGGGAGGGAACAGGTACTGAAACTCAAGATGCAGGGAAAGGGCTGCCTGACAAGAGATGGAGCCCTCAGTAGAGTCACTATCAACTGGCAGTGACCAGCTGGGAGGGAATCTGGTGAATAAATATCCCTCTCCTGCCTCTCATTCCCTGCTGTTTCCCACTAGCTGACTCTTGCTAAAAGGCAGGCAGCAAAGGAGCCACTCAGTATAGTCAGTGCAGGCAGGATCCACAGGAATAGAGATTGTGATGGCTGCTCTTTTGTGTCCGCTTGGCAAGTCCATAGTACGCAGTTATTTGTGTATTTCTTTATTTTTTATTTCTGCATATTATGGGGGTACAAATGTTTAGGTTACATTGCCCTTGCCCCCCACCGAGTCAGAGCTTCAAGCGTGTCCATCCCCCAGATGGTGCGCATCGCACTCATTACGTTTGTATGTTTAAACATGAATCTAGATGTTGTTATGAAGATATCTTGTAGATATTGTTAACATCTGTGTTTAATTGACTTTAAGTAAAGGAGACTATTTTCAATAATCTGCGTGCAATGGTGAAATGTGGAGAAGGGAGCCAAAGAGACAAACAGAAATATTCAGGAGAGAGAGAGAGAGA
>NW_012151097.1:674378-675961 GCF_000956105.1 Propithecus coquereli
AAAGACTCTACCAGCTAGTATGTCCAGCCCTGTTTTATGGTTATATGCTTGAGGTGTAGAAAGGGATAGTGGCTTTTCCAAGGTCACACAACTAGTAAATGGAGAAATTAGGGAAACAAACTCAAGTAGTGTACATCTTGTAGACATTTACTAGATTAGATAGTTTATTCTGAGTCTGAGATCCCTGCTTCAAACTTTCACCATTGCCCTTAGTTCCACCTTTGTATTCCTTCCATAGGAAAGGCCTTCAGATATTCCAAGATAGCTGTTATATCTGAAAGGCCTTCAGATATTCCAAGGCCTCCCATGAGGTCTTTGCTTCTTCAAGATAAACATTGTAAGTTCCTTCAACCATTTTTTATGTTGAACCACTTCTAAATCTTTCAATTTGAATAATCTTGAGTTGACTTTGCAGAATATTGGAATTATAATTGTTTACATTACCTGGCTCCTAATTCAAACTCATATATGTATAGACAAAAACCTCTAGATTATCCAGAATTCACAAATTTTGTGATGTGAATTGGATAAATGTATTTTTATAGATTCCACATTAATACAGCTAGAATGAATAAAGCTTCATGACACATACTGATATTACTATTCTACTTTGAAGGCTAGACAACTCTGAATATTTTAAGGGATTCCTAGTAACTATTACTTCCCCATTTATGATAAAAAGGTCAAGTAAAATAGGTTTGAAGAGCCTCGGGAATTATTTTCATGTAAAATTGCAATACCCCATTTTGTATCACTTCTCTGTTCACAGGAGATTTCTGAGAGGATTTAGTCAAACGTGAAACTTTTTGTTCTATTTGTAAGTAATGTATTTTTATTTCAGAATCAAATCTAATATGCTACTTTCTATATTTGGATCTTAAAAAATAGCTCAAAAGTCTCTTAAATCTTCATTTGGATCCACATACATGTGTCTGCAATTGGATTAGGTAAATTGGAACTTCAGGAAAATGAGGTAGAGTTAAACTATTTCATGGTCTGGTTTCTTATTAAGAAATAATATAATTTTATCACAGGTCCATGGTGCCCTGGTGCTAGACAAATGCTGACGCCAACTGTAGGCTTTTATCAAAAATTAAACTTTGACGGAGAGCCAAGATTCTGGTTTTCAGCTAAGATGCTTTATATCTATGGCAGCTTTTTACTTCATGGACTAATTGCCATAATACATGATTATTGATGCAGAATCCTCCGTGAGTTCCTTTTGGTATAGTAGACTTGCATATTAAAAATTATAGCTTTAACATATTCAATACTACAAGTGACTACCTTGTCAGAAATTTTCACACTTAAACCCTGACAGCCTCATCCACCTGAAGTAAGAACACCCTTCCCTTTCCTCTGTTCCTCCACCCACTCTTCTGCCTGCATACCATTAATAATGCTCAGACTGTCAGATCCTGGCATCTGGTAAATCCAATTCTTACTGGCCCAGAGCATGTACTAATTATATCCTACAGCTAATTAGAAAGCATCCTCTTTGCTAGAGAACAGTTTATTTAGCTCATCAATGAATGAGACTTGGTTTGAATCTTGATTTAAAAATCAAAGGGAAATGGAAATGG
>NW_012151097.1:676011-677730 GCF_000956105.1 Propithecus coquereli
TTTTTTAAAAGAATAGCCCCTTTAAGAGTTCCACTGCCTGCCTAAAGAAAAGACAATATTTCACCTTGCTAAGATGAACAACAACATTGTTGAGTGATCTCTGAATGTAATCACAATAGTAGCTTTTCTATGGGCTATCCTAACTTTCTACAAAGCAATGTTAAAAAGCAAAAATAAAATAAAATGAACAAGCAAATAAAAGCCTAAATGGATTATAAAACAGTAATATTATAGATTAAAAATATTAAATCTACCATGAGTCTGTCATTGTCCTCAATGCAGAAATACCTAGGCATTAACAAATTTATTAAAAATGAGTTTGGTCATTTTGACGCCAGGCTCATGGTCTTTAGCTCATCAAAGCAGCTATTTAAAATATTTTACAATGTTGACAGTTGTTGAAGCTGGATAAGGGGTACATGGAGATTGATTCCACCATTCTATCTAATTTTGTGTATATTTTTATCATGAATATTCTTCATGATAAAAATTGAAGAATATTCTTCACGATAAAAGTTGAAAAATAAAATACTTTACATGAAACAAGTTAAGGTATGTCTAAATCACAATGATTAATTTCCTAAAACTTAAATTCTGAACTTTTCTCAATGACTATATGTATAATTGTCCAGTTAACAAAATTTGAAAATACAAGAGACTTATTTAAACAAAGATAAACAATAAAATACCTATGTAAATATATTTGCATAGGTATAAACTGTGTGCACATCTGAAGCATTATTTACTATATTGTAGATATTGTTTTATAATCATTGACATGTATCAAACTTTGCATTGGAAGGAGCCTTTGTCTGCTATAGAAAAGCTATATCATATTTACAGATTCATTTTTAATAGCCTAGCATTTTATTTTAGTCAACAATTTTATCTTGATAAGCAAACTAATTCTACTAGGCACTTCCTTATGTGGTTTTATTATTAAATGTATCTGTAATTTGACAAGCCGTTTGATTTTCCACATTAATACACTTTAATTACCACAAAATGATAAAAATATGTTAGAGGCATAAGAACCTTAGAAGTCATTTAAACTATGAAATAACTATGGGCAGGGCTAATGACTTTTCATCATTACATCCCTAATTGTGGGCATGCAAAAAAAAATGTATTGAGTTGAGGAGATTCAGTCTACTTTCCTATCTAGTGTAGTGTTCCTGCTCAGAATACTCCTGACTGACGGATGGATTAGTCTCTGTGCAAATCCTTCCAGTGAAAAAGAGTTCATTAAATGCCTCTGTGTTATTATAGTTTTTCAGGGCTGCTATTACAAAGTACCCCAAAACCAGGTGGTTTAAAAACAACAGAAACCTGTTGTCACAGTTCTGGGACCCAGAAGTGTGAAATTAAGGTGTCAGCAGGGCCGTGCTGCTTCTGAAACCTGTAGGAGAGTCTTTCCTTCCCTCCTCCTAGCTTCTTTCTGCTGCTGGTTGCTGGGAATCCTTGGCCTTCCTTGCTCACAGCTGCATCACTTCAATCTCTGCCTCGTCACCTGCCACTCTTCTCCTTAAGTCTCTGTGTCTTCACATGATATTCTTCCCTTTTGAGCCTGTGTCTATGTTTCCTTCTACTTATAAAGACACCAGTCATATTGGGTTAGGGCCCTAATGACCAACCTCATCTTAATTTGATTCTATCCACAAAGGCCTTATTTCCAATAAAAACATATTCGCAGGTACTGGGGGTAAGGACTTCATCTAT
>NW_012151097.1:677780-679377 GCF_000956105.1 Propithecus coquereli
ACTGGGTGCTATAGCCTCACCAAGTCGACACAAAAAAGCAGCCATCACAGTCTCTATTCTTGTCGAGCTCAGATTTTTGTAGGAGAACACAGAAAAAAAAAATTTTTATATGTTAATATCACCCTTCAGGTAGTGGTAACTACTAAGAGGAATAGAACAGAATATATGGATCAGGAGTGGCGGGAGGTGCCATCCTAGACGGGGGCGGGGAAGGGTCACAGCCATATTCAAGCAGCTGATCTTTCCATTGAGACCTTAACAAAGCCGGAAAGGGAGCCGGGTGGATCTCAGCGGAAATGATTCCAGGCAGATGGCCCAGAGGTTCAAGGACCTGCTCAAGGCCGAGCAAAGAGCCGAAGCAGCGAGGAAAGAGTGGAGGAAACGAGAGCAGATGGCAATACGAGGTCGGATTAGAGCCTTTTAAGCAAGTTAAGAATTTGGGATTATATTTTGAGTGACATAGAAAGCAGCTAAATTGTTTCAATCTGAAAAGTAATTTGACTTTTTAAAAAAAATGAACTACTTTGGTGGTTGGGAGAGAGAAGACCATAGGCATCTGGAGTGGAAGCAGGAAACACAAGGGGCACCCTGGTCTCTGTCCGGGACCGGAGGAGCATTGTGGTGACAGAGACCGGGACGGAATTGGAAGGTAGAGTCAACAGGATTTGCTTCCTAGATGTAGCACACGTAAGAAAGAGAAGTGAAAGTTGGCTTGATGTTTCGCCTGAGCAACTGAATTAGTAAAATTGTCATTTGCTGAGATACAAAAGACTAGAAAGGGGCAGATTTGGGTTTGGGAGGATGAGGATTCTCCTGAATCTAATTGACATCCAAGTAGAAATGCTGAGTAGGCTGTTAGTATCTGGAGTTCAGGAGAGAGGTCAGGATGTAGATGTAAATTTAATAGTTGCCAACATAAATATAGAGGGAGGAGTGTGAAAGAACAATCGATAGGTATAATAGGTATAAAGAGGTAATTTATGATAGAGGATTAGTGAGCATTAACAGTGAGATAGGGTAGCATAGACGTCAGGGTTCCTAACATTAACAACTTTCACGCTTGCCTCACTTTATTACCATCAGCTCCTTTGGAGAAGAAACTGTGCCGTATTCATTCTGGATGCTTAGCACACAGCTAAGTAGCTAGCACATGATGGCCTCTTGGTAACTATTTATTGAATGAATGAACGAGTTAATGAATTGAAAGAATTGTAATGTTAAGAGCTAGCACTAGCAGCTAGAAAACAGCTACACTCATATCACAGAAAGTTTTTTAAAAATTATGGAAACCTCTGATTAATAGAAGATAAATATAGGTTATATGTTGCTAAACATCATATGAGATGTAAAAATTAAAAGGTACAGCGATTAGACGGGCTCAGTAGTACATCCCTGCTACTTGGGAGGCTGAGGTGGGAGGATCACTTGTGTCCAGGAATTTGGGGCTGCAGTGAGTTATGATTGAGTCACTGCACTCAAAAAAAAAAAAAAAAAATGCAAGGATGAATGATTGTCCTCAAGGAACAAACAAACAACGGGTATTGAATGAATGAATGAGAAAAACAAAGTAATGAATGATAGAATAATTTAAAGGTGC
>NW_012151097.1:691142-694215 GCF_000956105.1 Propithecus coquereli
CATGATTCAATACTTATGCTTAGGTTAAGTTCTTTTGAACAAATTTCTGCAATTTGTACTTATGTTAATTGTTTACATACAATTTATTAAAGAAAAGATATAGCTCCTCACATTACCTGGGCTTTACCATGAATTTGGAGGTGACAATAGGTAAGCATTAACCATTGCAATATGTACCTAATAGCCTAGTTCATTCACTTTTTTTTCCTCTTATTCTCACAGCCAAATCAGATCACCACAAGTAGTAGAGAAAGGCATTTTCATGCTAATTTTCAAAATTACTACCAATTTACCATGACTAATTAAAATGTGAGACTCCATAACATTTTAGGTTGTCCACTCATGAAACCCAGGAACCACCTTTCTTTGAAGTTTCCCAGTGATTCAAGTGTACATTCAATTCAAGGATTGAGAATAATCATTCTATGGGATGGTTAGTCCCAAAAGATTGAGAAGCCTTGAGAAAGGTTTATTGAACTGCTTAAGAAACAGATAATAGTCAAAGATGAAAATAATTAGTTATGTCAGCTTGGACAAACTCACAGATAATGTCTGTATCCTGCAGAGGAGAGTTTTGTAAGGGGTAGATGGATACCTCTGAGAAGCTGATGATGGACTTCTCCCTCAAAAAGCACACATGTCCACAAACAGATGAAACTGGCATGGAAGGTGACAGGTGATATGTTTCGCAGAGAATCAGAATCTCAAGAGAAATATCCCTGAACCCTGAAAAATCCCTGAATCACTGAAAGAAGAATTTTTCTCAAAGATGGAAGAGCTAAACTCAAGAAATGAAGTCTCAAAATTGTACCTACTGGGCCATGTAGGCAGAGATTATATTGACAAGTAATGACCTGTAAGATATAAAAACTTTCCCCAATGACACTTATTATTCTTATCTTATTTTAAGAAAATAGATATATGAGCTTCCTGGGAAGACCTAATTCTTCCCCGAATTTAACAAGTTTCCCTCCTGATTGCCACACTCGGCACCCAAAATGAAGAGGACTCATGCATTGCTTTTTCTAATCTAGCTTCCTGCTCCATTTTCCAAAAAGAGTTTTACAAATTGTATCTACTCCTTTTCCTTTAAATGATATTAGACTGATACTGCTAAAGCAGACCCCCAAATGTTAAAGTCCTTTAGATTTCAACCGCAAATTACTAAAGGGTACAGTAGCTATCCACTTCCAGATCTTTTTATAGTTTGAATTTTATTTCATTCTTTCTCTCTACAATCTCCACTCAATGCTCTCTGATTTTCTTTGAGCCATTCTTAGATGATCTCATTCAAATCATGCTCTTTAAATTTTCTCAATTCACCTTTCCATATTATAACCCCAGAAGTGTAACTTAGGTGTTAAAATCAGCTCTGAAGTTATTCTTAACTATATTCACCCAGCCTAATAAATCCTAGACTATTCTATGCTTTTTTTTTAAACACAGAATTATCAACTCATCGGGTAGTCTGAATCAAAGCATTCCTTAGAAGTTATAACATTTAAATCCTTTGGTCTGCATAAGTAGTCCAAGATATGTCAATACTTTTTTAAAAGTTAAGAATATTTCAAGATTTCCATTCATGCTGTTTTTAGTGTTTTTTCACTCAATCCATTTTCCTTGGTATTGTTATTAACAGACAAATAGCAGACTAGGTTGATACCAGTGCCACACTAAACAGCATGGCACATGCTTCCAGCACAGGCAAGAATGAAGAATGAATAAAAAGACCAGAAAGGTAAAATCTACAAGAGAAAAGTATGTATCTCTATAAAAATGTATCTACATAGAAATATATTGCAGAGGGTCGATGAAAACAGTTTTCCATCAAACAATGAAACATCTAAGGAATACTGAAGAAGTGATATCCACAGCATGGCGCTTCTTGTTTCCATTTTTTTGTTTTATTAGTAGGTGGTGAGTTGGATTGGAGATTAAAATATCTATGTGTCCAAACAACACAAAAACTTCATTAAAATCACAACTAAAATCTTGGTCCTCTGGTAACTAGATTTAATTTTATTACAGCCATTAATACTGACTAGTGCCCTTAGGTGAGTTCTCGTTACAGAATACTTAGGTAAGCTTATATGGGAATGACTTGAAACTAGGCCACCTACATTGTAACTGATGTATGTTTCTATACTTATAAATACTATAATTTCCTCTCCCAAAATGGATTCACTTCTTTGTTCAGATATAGTTTACAGTTTATTCCATATAGTTTCATATATAGACAATGATTGGAAAAAAGTATAAAGCTTGGATCATCCCAAAGTCATCCCTAAGGAGCAGAAAAGCAATCATACAATGTCTAAAATTTTGCACACAGTATATGTTTATTAAATATTTAAAGACATGCAGTAGAATTCAGAATCACTCTTGCCAGTATATCCAACCTAGTTCAAAAGAGCATTATGTAACTTGAATAAAACTTACCAAGAATTTCTGAAGAATATATTTTTATCCAAAATAACATATCTTTCATTATCAAAATGTCCTTTGGTGCTTTATAATTATCTAAACCATTATATGATACCAAAATGTGAGACATTATGTAACTCTATCATTTTTCACTTCTTATACAATGTTTATAAATAGAATTTATCAAATTCGAATTTCATCACATATCTAAGCTCAAATACTAAGACTCTTTACTTGATACTAAGAAGTCTTAGCTCAAATACTAAGTAAAATAGTTAGTATTTTACAAACCCTAAGATCAAACTATGACTCTTCTATAGCACACTATACTGCCCTGTACCCATGAATAATCACTTTTGGGAGACTCGGCAAGCAGTAGGAGTTCAGAGCCCAGTCAACAGACCATAATTACATTAGTCAATGATCTGCAGCCTGTGACTCAAGGAACAGCTTACCACATTATGAGTAAGTGGCAGTGAAGGCTAGAGAAGAATGTGTAAAAATTAAAACAATAAAATCAGAAGTGAAAACCAATGTTTGTAAAGGAGGGTCAAGGTAGAAGAATTACAGCTGCAGGATCTAAGATCTCACTCAAGTTCAGATTTTGATACTATCAAGAATACAACCCTGGCTGGGCGCGGTGGCTCAC
>NW_012151097.1:695662-697478 GCF_000956105.1 Propithecus coquereli
GTGGGGAAAAGAACAATCTTTGTTTGCAACATAAAAGAACTATGCCTGGTTGGAACACTGCCATACCACTAAGCGATCTGCTGATAACTTGTGGCTCAAAATGCTGCTATGATCAGATTCCTTCCTTTGGTAGTACTATACACACTTTGATGTTGAGATAACATGTACACTTCATATGCAAGATACAATGGGAGCAGAAATTGCTCCCTTGATTTAACCAGTAGTTATTCATGAATGTCGAGCAGTGCGAAATTGTGGTTATTTGCAGATCCTCATTAATAACACCTCAAACTATTTCTGCAAAGGCAAATGCACTTTGACATTCAATATTTTTCCACAATTATTTGAATTCCCTCTGAAGAGAAGTAGAAAATAGGTCATCTTACCCACGGTTCAAATAACAAGACAGTTTATTTTAGAATTGTGATGGGAGCCAATAGTTTTGGTGTTCTAAGAAACAAAATTTCTCCTCCTTCCACAATGTAAAATGCCAAAATAAGGTTCCTTTTTTTTCAAGGATATTTTGCAAAAGATAGTTCTATCTTTAAAATCCCTTAAGTGTTCCAGGATCTATCTGTGAAATTTAGTTGCTCAAACTGAAAAATAAGATCTATAAAACCTAAGAAACAGCGATAGAGAAAACTGGAAAATCATAACCACAGTAACAGCTTGGAAGGGAGGAAGTGGCAGAAAATAAAACCCTCCCGTTTGTAATATTAGTTATAAGTTAGGTTACACTTGATGCATTTTAGGCATTCACCAAATAGCTGCCTATTAAAAGTATTTGAAGGACTCTAGACAACATACAAAGAAGGTAAAGTACCATAAGCAGCACCTTTATTCACCCACTTCTGCTCCTTCATCCCTCCATCATTTCATGGGCTCAATTCTATTCTTATCTGCCCAGTGTCCCCACAGGATCTTGTCGCATCTTGTCTGTCATTCTCAACATGTCATTTTGTCAAGTCTTTATTGTCTGTTTTCTTCACAAAAGCATACCTGTCCTGAATTCCATTTTCACAGAACAGAACATGTCAGTGATATTCTACCCTGAATAACATTTATTTACGCTTTCTATTAAAGAATCTGTGTTTGCTGGGATTAAAATAAACATTTTCCTGATTCTGAGAAAGATAATGTATTTAGACTACCTATACTGTTTACTTATTCATATATAAACAATATATTCCTATTTTCTCCTTCCTCCCTCCCTCCTCCCTTCCTCCCTCTCTCCCTTCCTTTCTTTCTTTTTTTCTTTCTTTCTCTTTCTTTCTCTTTCTTTCTTTGTCTCTTTGTTACTTTCCATAGACTTTCTTTTAAGTCTGTAAAAGTAGGTTATGAATCCACATGAAGCTGTTTCTTGAAGAAACTATCTCTTATTTGTCTTTGAACAGTACCTAGTAATATCACACGGTAGTTACTCAATAAATGTTGGTTGAACTTAACAAAATCACCTGGAATTGAGTCCATAGTTGTGCATCATTGATGAAAAACACTTACCCTCGATAATGACTAATAAATCTAAAAAGTAAAAATTTTAAGTTTATTAAATGGCTTTGGAGAGTCATTAGCCATCAAGGAAAAAAATCCTCGCCACTACTCCATGAAGAGCAAATTACTTATTTGCCCTCCAAGAAGGATACTCAACATCATATCAAAACTTGTAATGCTCCAGCATCTATTTATATGACTTTCATTCTGAGGATTTATATTCAAAATGGTTATTCGGTTTCATTGTTCATTTGCTTAATACGTACAGCATGCTTGTCAACGGGCTTTGATTTCAGTCACTCTGGGAGATTCCTCCTTACCTGCC
>NW_012151097.1:710073-710383 GCF_000956105.1 Propithecus coquereli
AATTGGCTCATGAGATTAAGAAGGCTGTGGCAAGCCCCAAATCTATAGGGTGGGCCAGCAGGCTAGAAACTCAATGAATAGCAGGTGCTGTAGATCAAGTTCAAAAGCTATTTGTGGTAAAATTCCCTCTTGCTCAGAGGAGGTTAGTCTTTTTGTTCTATTCATTTCTTCAACTGATTAGATGATGCCTACCCACATTATGGAAGGCAACCTGCTTTACTCATTTGGTCCACCAATTTAAATGTTAATCTCATCCAGAAATTGACTCACAGAAACATCCAGGTGTATCATGTTAAGTGGAAGTATGACC
>NW_012151097.1:711306-712722 GCF_000956105.1 Propithecus coquereli
CTCAACCTTCCCTTCTCACATTTTAAGTTATCTCCAGGTAATTTCTCCTATGCACATATTTTCTCTCTTTTTTAATATCAGCTCTTTCTTGTGAACAATAACGCTTCACTCTTTACTGGATATGGCCAGTTAGTGGTCCCACAAACATCTGTAAGTCAGCATTCTTCAAACTCCACCCAGCTCCATCCCCATAGCTACCATTCCTCTCTTATTTCCAATCTTATATAAAGCCCTTCCTTCTTTCCAGAGGTCTAAACTAGAAAGCTGGGAATCATTCTGGGTTTCTCTATCTCTCAATTTCCATAACCAAGTGAAAACCTGGGCACAAATTTACAACCATGGCTTTCTTCTCCATTTCAACTGCCTTTAGTCTACCTGAGACATTATCGCCTCTTAACTAGAATACTGCAGTGAGCTCCTGATTGATCAGTCTGCTTCATATCTTACCTTTCATCTCTGCATCAATGTGCTTCTCCATGTTTTCTCCCCAACATGCCCACTTCAAATACATCCACGACATTGATGTTAAGCTCCATCTAGCACCACTCACAATTTTTGGAAAATCCTTCCCGTAACCTACAGAAATACATCTGTACAATTATCACCATAAACAAAGCCATCCATGATCTGACTTCTGCCTATCTCACCAGCAAGATTTCTGACCGCCCTCCTGTCACACCCTCCTCTCTCTTGTGACCAGCAACCTGCCGTCACCATTCCCTTCTCAGTTCCAGCATTACTTCCCTCCAGTATCTACTGCATGCCAGGGGCAGCGCTAAATGCCAGGAACACAAAGATGAATTAGGTCGTGTATTGCACGTAGAAACCACTCGATAAATATGTGTTCAATGGAAGTATGAGACAGAAACTAAAATAAATAACTGCAGAAAATGATCGTACAAAGTACAATGGAACACATAGGAGAGGAATGTGGCTGGCTGTTCCTGCGCAAAATCAAGGAAGCAGGAATGATAGTCTAAAGGGGATGACCTTAGAGTACATGTTCACCAGGTAATCAGTGTGGAAGAGTAATTCCTCTCCAGAAGAGCCGCCTAGGCACAGACCACAAAGGAGTGTGTCATGCAGAATGAAACTGCAAATGTTTCCACTGGGCTGGTACACAGAAGGCTACAGGGAAGGCTAAGGAAGAAAAACTTGCATGGAAAGGGGTGGAAAAGGGGCAGCAAATGATTGGGTTGAAAAAAGTGATCAGGGAAAAAAATCACAAAAGGATTTGTATGCAAGTTTCCCATTGCTAAGACAATGGGAAAACTGAATGGAAAGGATTTTAGAGAAAGGGTGGGGCAGAAAGGGCAAGACAGGAGACCAGGAATAGCAGTTGCAGATTATTGCTGAAGCTCTGCAAGTAGAAAATGAGCATGAATTAAGCAATAGCAGGAATGGTTAAAAGGAAAA
>NW_012151097.1:712772-714499 GCF_000956105.1 Propithecus coquereli
TGGGCCTTGGTGCATAGATATGTGGTCAAACATTATTCTGGATGTTTCTGTACATGCTTTTGGGTCATTTATGCAGAAGTTGAGCTGGGAATTCAAATTCTTAACCGCATTTTTTTTTTCTATCTTTACCTTGTCCAGCAATATTGGGAACAAGCAGCCAATTGCATTACTCGTTAGTTTGACAAAAATGTTTAAAGGTATCATGTATGTTGTTACCCAGGTCTTTGCCTCCTTTAAGTGTTTGATTAGGAATATCCAGTGGTGTTTGTTTTTATATATATCTCTGTTGCCTCATCACACTATAGACTATCAGTGCTCTCTTTATGACTGGAAATAAGAGTCATTAGTGTCTTTAAACATAATTAGATTTGACAGCCAATTTCGGAAACCTAGAACCAATGCAGAAAACAAGTCATTTAGATGCTATTTCTCTAGAATCGCTCCTGATACCAAAATCTGAATAGTCAGGATTCTCCCAGGAAGAGAACCAATAGAATGTGTGTATATGTAAAGAGATTAATTTTAAGAATTGCTCATGTGATTAAGGAGCCTGGCACATCCAGAACCAGCTGGCAGGGTGGAAACCCAGAGAAGAGGCACTGCCACAGTTCCAGTTTGAAGGTAATCAGGCTGCAGACACAAGAATGAGCCAATCTTGCAGCTCAAGTCTAAGGGATGTCAGGCTGGAGACACAGGAAGGAGCTGATGTTGCACTTTAAGTCTAAAGGAAATAGTAGGAATAGAAAGGAAGTGACTGCAACTAGATGTGGGCTTGTTTGGCCAGATGTTTCTGAAAGCTAAACTCAGAAGACCGTCATAGAAACCATGAATAGAACTTAAAATGGCAAAGAGTGAAGAGTAAGATGTTCGCAGACACATATCTTTTTTTTTTCTTTTTTTTTTTAGAGACAGGATCTCACTCTGTCTCCCAGGCTGGAGTGCAGTGGCACCATCATAGCTCACTGCAGCCTCCAACTCCTGGGTTTAAGTGATTCTCCTGCCTCAGCTCCCCAAGTAGCTGGGACTACAGACACATACCACCATACCTGGCTAATTTTTTTAAATTATTTTTTGTAGAGATGGGCTCTCGCTATGTTGTCCAAGCTGGTCTTGAATTCCTGGCCTCAAGTGATCTCGCCTCAGCCTCCCAAAGTGCTGAGATTACAGGTGTGAGCCAATGTACCCAGTCAACACTTTTTTTTTTCTGACAGTGAGGATTATCTGGCAGTTTTTGGTGAACAAATCAAATTAAATGTGTCTGATTACCAGCAAAAGGTAAATCTTCATTATTCTTTGTACCTAATAATGTGATCACAGGTAAATGCCCTGTTACCTGAGACAATTATTTTTTCTTTTAAATAGATGCTTACTTAAACCCCAATTTATTTGTTATTTTTCCAGGGCCTAATTCTCCAACAGGCTGTGATTCGTTCTGGTTAAGTTACTTATCAAACCCTTTTTCATCATTGAGTGTAACTAACTCTTTGGAAGATCAATTTTAACACACACAGTACTACAGTCAACCATTCAAGGTTTTTTTTAATAAAGAAGAGGTATAATCATAACAATGCATTAGATACCACCAAATTTTTATTTTTTTGTTTTTGGGTTTTTTTTTTTTTTTTTTTGGAATTGCTGTCATGGAGGTAATTATAATATCCCAGAAAGAAAGATATGAAAATAAATAGGATAGTGACAATAGGGGGTGAAAAAAGAACAGGAAAAAT
>NW_012151097.1:714549-716594 GCF_000956105.1 Propithecus coquereli
ACTTAAGGAAGTTCATGTTTAATTGCAAATAAGGAGATTACCAAGGAAGGCTGTGGTTTTCAAGGAGGCCTCTGAGAGATTAGGAAAAATACCTAGAGAAAGATAGACCAGAACAGGAGTTTTCAACTGAGGGCAATTTTGCACTGCTGGGGATGCTTAGCAGGACCTGGACAAATTTTGGTTATTGCAACTGGGAGGAAAAATGCTACTGGTGTCCAGTGGGTGGTGTCCAGTGGGTAGTGTCCAAGGATGCTGCTGAATATCCTACATGCAAGGCCAGACCCCTCAACAGAGAATTATCTGGTCCATCATGTCAACAGTGCTGAGGTTGAGAAACAATGGACTAGAGCTAAGCCACTTGCCAGAAAGGATTTTACTAAAGTGCTGAAGAATGGAGGTGATAAGACATGACAGAGGGAGAGGGAGAGTAGTAGGTACAGGGGGCCAGAGGGCTGGAGGATCAAGGGCCGCTAAGTGGATAAAATCAACTTCAGCGAAAGACGTCATACAGGCGTGGGCTGGTCTTTACACACAGACTGGAAAGAGCATTGGAGCTCTGCTGTTACTAGATGTGAGACTTTGGACAAATATTTGGCTCTGCTGAGACTGATTGCCCTTATCCATTAAATGAAGATAGTAATATTTACCTTTTATATTTGTTATTAAGATCAAACGAAATAACTTTAAGTGCCTCCCACTAAGGAAGGATGAGAGGAGACGATCAATAGGAGACAGGAAAATGCCCATTCCTTTAATCCTCTCAGCCCTGAGGATTGCTAAGGCTCATTTTGCTGATTCTCATTTACTATTGCAATAAACAGAGGCAGATGAGTTCTGCCTTTATTGTCTGCCTCCGTTCTTTCATTCATGTATTCCACAAATATTTCTTCAGTGATCCTTCTTTTCCGGCACTGTTCCCTTCTGTTAAAAGAATGAGCATGCTCTTAACAAAAAACAAATTTATTAACAAAAAGAGTGGAAGGAAATTTACAAAATTTCTGAATGAATAATGTAAGTTTCCTGAATAAGAATCATAATGGATCCTAAGTCTAGAACCTTCTGTGATGGTACTTGCAACATATCCTGAACTCTGTTGTTCTCTCTTAACACAATCAAATTCTCCTTGCTCAAATTGAAAGTATTTTTCTTTGCTATATCACCACGTTTTTTTCATAAGCCTTTCCCACATATGGAATGCCTTTGTTAAATTTATTGCTTATTTCAGTGGTATATAGACTGTCTCTGCTTGATCAAGCAAGCATACGGTTGTTTATTAACAGCCTTGGCTGGGTTGGTGTCCACGTGTCCCGAGGCAGTGGTAAACATGAGCATTGGTCATGTTGGGAGTGAAAAGAGAGGATGCAAGAGGGAAATCAAGATGTCACGAGCCCCAGTTGCCTAAAAACAGCATAGAGGACATAGAGTAGAAAATATTCAGCGTTAGCCAAAACAAGAAGAAAAGTGTGTCATCTGGACTACTGGAGCTGTGACTTGAAAGATAAGTAGTTTCTCACCAAGTGGAAAAATCACAGAAGAATATTCCAGGCAAAAGCAACAGCTTGAAGATAAAAAGGTTTACAAGGAATAAACGGCTTTGGTGACTGTGGAGAACAATAAACAGGTAGTTTACCTCAGCTTCAGCGTGGGGTATGGGAATGGGGGACAGGAGAGGCACACAGCCATGTAGACTGCACTGATGGTGGTTTTCTTAAAAAGGTTATGTAGAGTTATCAAAGAATTTAAAAGAAGGTAATGTCTTCTTCATATTTGTGCTTTCAGAAAAACCCTCTGGCTGCAGTGTACAAGATGATTTGGAAAAGGCAAGGCCAGAGAAGTACAGAAAATCCCAACATGGAGAATTCTTGACTTATAAACTTGATCTTGTGACAGTTGTCTCAGAACAAATTCAAGCATAAGTATGGTGTCCCTGTACATGCTTTAATCTGCACATAACTTTACCTGGTGGCAAAATCTCTTGCTTAGTGTATTGGTCAGGGTTCTCCAGAGAAACAGAACCAATAGATTGGATATATAAAGATACAATA
>NW_012151097.1:716644-717901 GCF_000956105.1 Propithecus coquereli
TTAGGATGGCCACTATAAAAAAATAATAATAACCAGTGTTGCTAAAAATATGGAGAAATTGGAACCCTTGAGCATTGTTGGTAGAGATATGAAATGGTGCAGCTGCTATGGGAAACAGTATGGCATTTCCTCAAAAAGTTAAAAATCGAATTACCATATGACCGAAAATATTAATACCACTTCTGGGTATATACCCAAAAAAATTGAAAGTAGGATCTCAAAGAAATATTTGTACACTCATGTTCATAGTGTAACCAGCTCCATGAACATAAATGTCTTTTTGCAGTTCTCTTATGTTTCAAGTTCCCAGGCCAGCAAGATTGCTGACCAGAACTTAGTAACTTTCTGTTTCAATGATTCTTTCCCTTTTGAGTTGTTTTTCAGAAATGGTGGAACTTTCTTGCAGCCATGAGATAACTATAAAGCCTTACATCACCTGATTGTTTGGAGAAGTCAAGATAAGTGGCATTACACCACAAATCTTGCCCAAGGACCTGCAGAGCAACCTATTGCCCACCACCCTCATGTGCATGATACTGAAAGGATGACCAATATTAAACCCTTGCTCATTATACTACTAAAATCTCTACCCTGGGAAGGTTTATCCTTCATTTCGATAATGCAATGTGTGTGCCAGTATGTGCTAATATGACTTCTTGCTCTGATTGCATGCCCTGAACTACACCCTGAATATGTAATGATGCTCACTCACATCATGCATTATTCATTTCACTTCTAAAAAGACCCCTAAACCCATCAGTTGGGGATATGGATTTGAGGCAGTTCTCCTATCTCCCAGTTGATGTCATCTGCAAATAAGCTCCCTTTCTTCCTTGGCAATCCATGTTGCCTCCATAGCTGGCTTTCTATATGGTAAGCAACCAAGCCTAGGGGGAAAAAACCCTTTGTGGGTTCATGAACAATAGCAGCATTATTCACAGTAGCCAAAAGGTGGAAGCAACCCAAGTGTCTACCAATGGTTGAATGAATAAACAAAATGTAATATATACTTATAATGGAATATTATTCATCCTTTAAAAGGAAGGAAATCTGACACACCCTACAATATGGATGAATTTTGAGGACATCATGGTAAGCGAAATAAGCCAATCGCAAAAAGACAAATACCACCTGATCAAATTTATATGAGGTAGCTAGAGTAGTTAAATTCATAGAGACAGAAAGTACAATGGTGATTACTTCTAGGGGCTGGAGGTAAGGGGGAGTGGAGAATTGTTTAGTGGGTATTGAGTTTAG
>NW_012151097.1:717951-719360 GCF_000956105.1 Propithecus coquereli
GAGTCCATAAAGCATTTTCACCTCCTAAATTCAACTCTTAAAATAGCCATTAAGCACCTACAATATACCCATTTGTAATGTTATAATATTAATAGCAATTATGATACCACCTCTAGCCAGCAAGAAGAGGGTGAGATGCAATGAAAATATTAAAGAACCTGTATACTGTAATCTTCTTGGTGATGGTAGAATTCTCTTCTTTATATACACAGGCAGAATATAGGAAGCCTTGTCCTTCCAGTTAAATTAGTAAAACATGCTTTCTCTGACAATACAAAGTCCCAGTAAAGAAAGATACATAAGGTGCTTCTCGCTGCCCACAGCCATTTTCCTAGAATGTACCTCTGTTCATGTCAAGTAACTACTCAAAAGTCTTTGATAGAGCCTTGTGGTCAGCGAACTATGCCAAATCCAGCCTTTGACTTGTTTTTCTACAGTCCGAGAGCTAAAAATGGTTTTTGTATTTTTAAAAGGCTGTAAAAAAGAAAAGCAAAAAAGAATACGCGACAGAGAATGTTTATGGCTGCGGAGCCTAAAATACTGTCTGGCCTATTACAGAACAAGTTAACAAGTTTGCCAACCCCTGGCCTGTAAGGTGAAATACAAAATTCATAGCATGACATTTAAGGACTGCCACACTATGAAGGCAAACTGATAGACTAACCGTACTTCAAATGTTCCCTGTCCTGGCGTGTCCTTCTTTTCATCTCCTGTCATCTAGATTCAGCTGTCCATCAAGGAACAACTCAAGCTCATCGTCTCCACGGAGCTTTATCTAGCTATTCAGTTCCATAGTAATCTCCCTTTCTTGGAACTCCAACAGGCATGAATATTTGCTTCACTCACTGCTGATCATGCTTCCTTTTATGCACATATTTTTATCTAAACTTGTCTTCCCAACAAAAGTGTAAGATCCTAACATGGTTTCTTTTTAACAGTGTCATGCAGATATTTAGTATCAGTATTCCCAGTCTTAAGGACTTTCTGCATCCTGCCAGTCTAATTTCTTATTAAGTAATAATTGATCAATATCATTCATGAATAATCACTATTGCCAAGTATTGCCAAACTTACACACGTTTTTTTCTTCATATAATTCTCACAAAACTTTAGGTGATAAATGTAATTATCTTATATTTAGACATAAGATTATTAGTTCTTTTATAGGTAAGACTAGATAGTTTAAGTAACTTACCCATTTTATACCATTATTAATTCAATAGATATTTATTAAGCTCTTAATACGTACCAGGCAATGAACAAGACATAGTCCCTGCCTAAACATTGTGACAGATTTTGGATTCAAACTCCACTGATATTTTAACCTCTGCACTATATTATTTGGGGAATTTTCTTTTTTGGCATAAAGAAACATAGCTTTGATCAAAATAGCTGCACTAGTTTTATAC
>NW_012151097.1:732166-734091 GCF_000956105.1 Propithecus coquereli
TTTTGACATCAAAGGGAGCTGCCTTTCCATCACTTCTATTCCCATGAAAAATAGTATTTATAAACTGTTAACATTTCATTTCATGTGTTAAAAAAGATCCCAATCCAGTTGCTGTCAGCCAGCTCTCCAGAAGGTAAAATGGAATACGCCCAGATAGTTGTATTTCATGTCATGCCTACTGCCTGACAGCACAAAGTGAACAAAGAAAGTTGATGATTGTTTATTATGGTCAGAGAGACAAATCATGCAAATCAGACTCAACAACACTCCTGCAATTACTCGGCATTTCAAATATTTGCATTTCCTTGTCTATATTTTTGTAAGTTTTCCCCCTTTAGCATATGATCTCTAGACTTTACTTATTATAGTTATTTTTTGAAACTATCTTCAAACTATTGTTGTTTATACAATCATGTGCCACATAACAACATTTCAGTCAACCACGGACCGCATGTACAATGGAGGTCCTATAAGATTATCATGAAGTTGAAAAATTCCTATTATACAAATACTTACCATTGTGTTTTCTTACGCTATTCAATACAGTAACATGCTGAATAGGTTTGTAGCCGAGGAGCAACAGGCTATATAATATAGCTTAGGTGTGTAGTAGGCTATACCATCTAGGTCTGTGCAAGTACACTCTATAATGTTTGCACATCGACAAAATAGCCTAACAATACATTTCTCAGAACCATCCCTGTCATTAAGCAACACATGAGTGTACAATTATTAAGCACTTACTGAGTGCCCACTATCATTTAGACTCTGAATATTACCTGCAATGGACTCAACTTGTATTTTAAGAACATTACAAGGAACAAGGTTAAGTTTAAAGTGGTTGTCACGTGTGATATTGAGATACAGTGAGAAATATTCATTTCCTCTCCGCCCATGGTTTCTGGCTCACAGCTCCTAAAACCCTTGGAATCTCCAGAGTGATAAAAATGTCTTTTGTATATTAATGAGATGACTGGTGTCTAGGGGCTCCTGGATAGTTGGACGGGGGCTGGTCACCAGAAATATGAGGGCATGATTAGAGGGTTGAGACTTTCAACCTCACCCCTTAACCTCTGGGGAGGAAGAAGGATCTGAAGGTTGAGGTGATCACCAACAACCAATGACGTAATCAATCATGCCTAGGTAATAAAGTCTCCATAAAAAACGCAAAGAACAGGCAGAGTTCAGGGAGCTTTTAGATTGCTGAACACATGGTGGTGCCTGGAGGGTGGTACACCCAGAGAGGGCATGGAAGCCCTGCATCCCTTCCCATATACCTTGCCCTACACATCTCTTTCATCTGACTGTTCATCTATATCCTCTGTAATACCCTTTATAATAAATAGGTAAACATAAGTAAATTGTTTCCCTGAGTTTTGTAAGCCACTCTAGCAAATTAAACTAACCCAAGTAGTGGACCAAGGGAACTCCCAATTTATAGCCATTTGGTCAGAAGCACAAGTCGAAACCTTGGGCTTGCAATTGGCATCTGAATTTGGGAGGAGTATTGAGGGACTGAGCCCTCAACCTGTGGGATCCGACTCTTTCTCCAGGTAGATAGTGTCAGAATTGAGTTAAATTGTAGAACACCCAGATGGTGTCCACTGGAGAATTGCTTGTGTTTATTCCCCACACATCTGGCTACAAGAGTACTCTGTGTTGAGTGAGAGCAGAGAGAAAAAGCAGTTCGTTTTTTTCCCTCAGACCAAGGAACACAAATATGCAAATAATTTAATTGTGTACTAATGTTATTTTAATCTGCTGAATGATGGCATGCCCAAATATGACTCATGTTCTGTTAATAGAAGATAAGAATATCCCTGAAAGTTTTGTGTCTGCCACAAATTGTCTCCGTGAATGAACATTAAAACTGAATGAAACTCTTGGGAAAAACATCCAAATGAAAAGTGAGAAATCTAGTCAAC
>NW_012151097.1:742721-745295 GCF_000956105.1 Propithecus coquereli
TTTTTTTTTTAATGGGAGCCCAAGTAGCATAAGAATATTTATTTCTTAGTGTTAATAGTTGAGTTCATAAAGAAGGTTTTTAATCTATCATATCAGAATAATAATGGTGGCATTTGTGTATCCTATGGTAGTATACAAGTCCCTATATATGTGTCACTTTATTTTACCCACTACAAGGCATGAATCTGACATCTCCAAAGAATAAAACATCAGATTATATTAGTGATTTCTATTGTCACCTTACTTCCTCATTGATGTACATTTGATTTTTAAAAATGTTGCACCATTATTTCAATGTTCCATTTACTGAAATTTTATTAGTCCAAATGATTACTGTTACAAGCATGTAGCAAATATTTTCTACATAATATAACTTGTTGAGATTTTCTTTGCAACAATATTATTTATGTTTGGATTTTGACTTACAACTTGTTTTACAATTATTGTTTCAAATTTACATTGGTGTTTAAATTAGAAGTGCAAGTAAAAAAATTTTTAACAGTATGATTCAAATGAATGTTTGTTATTAAGAAAAATGTAGATGCTCATTTTACTTTTAAGGTTAATAGTAAAGAAAAATAGTTATGCATTGTGGTCTTGAAAAGAGTATGGGTTTGGGATTTAGATAAAGTCTCCTTTTTATAATTCACTTATTGCTAAACTATACCTGTATAAAGGGGGAAATAGTGTCTACTGAACAAGGTTGTGATGAAAATTAAATGGTTCTTTTTGTGGTTCCTTTTGAAGACTTTCCTACTGAGAGTGGACCGTCCCCCACCTAAATGGTTCTTTTTGAGAGAAAGGATCTATTCCAGGCCTGTCTCTTGGTTTGTTTATAAATGACCATCTTCTCCTGAAATCTCTTCACATTGTCTCTCCTCTATGCATATCTCTGTGTCCAAATTTCCCTTTTTTTAGGACAAAGCTAGTCATATTGGATTAGGGTCCACAATAATGACCTCATTTTAACTTGATTATCTCTGTAAAGACCTGTCTCCAAATAAGATCGTGTTCTGAGATATTGGGGGTTAGGACATCAACATATGAATTCAACCCATAACAGACACCCACAGAAAAGAACTTAATGCTGTTAAAAAAGGAAAAAAACCTCATAATTTATACAAGGTACACTTTATGTGTGGATTCTTCCATAACCAGGAAGACTTGGATGCCAATTAAAGTTTTACCTCCACCAGTTAAGACAAATGGGTGCCTACTGAAGTTAAATCTCCCTTTTGGAGTCCTGTGGAGATTTGTCACTATCCACATCTTCCTTTTTCCTTCACTGTTTTATTTTTTTACTCTCATTGAAATATATTTCTAGTTTTCTTGTCTCTGTCTCTTTGTAAACCGATTGTATCTTGTAGGAGTTTGAATTTTCCATTTTGGAGAATAAGTTAAATATAAAATACTAGTATTTAAACTTTCATGAACATTTGGCTCATATCCATACTATTGGTCTTAGTGACATCCAGTGGCCGTGACAGGTCAGTGGCAGGATTTCAGATCTTTCTAGAAGTGTCTTTACTATGTACTCCTTTTCTAGAACATAAGACAAAGAATATATTCTTCAGCCACTGGTCATTTTAACATAATTGTAATAAAATATCCCCTGGGCTTTTGTAATTCATAAACCGAGCTACCTTTATATCCAAAAAATAAAGATTATTACGTTTAGTTTTATTTTACTTCACTTTTGTTAATGATTGTCTCCCATCACTTAAAAATGTTTACCCTGCAACAGCTATTTAAAGAGAATCTCTAAACAGACAAGGCTTACACTATTGAATAGTATTTTGTTTTCACACATCTTTAAGTTAGAGTACTTTTATTAAAATAGAATTATCAAATATACTATTAATGGCATGTGCTTTTCTAAACAATCAATATTATTCTTTCTACATTCCTTTGAGGTAAAGACCTTAAACACTACATATTTCATTAGAACGTAGTGAAGAAAGTTTGTGCTGAGACATGATTATTAAGGTCTGAGTAGGCCTCAGGTGCTAAATTCAGAGACTGAAGAAAGAATCAGACTGCTGCTCAGTTAAAGAAAAAAAAAAAGAGTCCACAAAATGTAGGTTGCAAATTTTTGTGCCTTGAGGCAAGTTATTTAGTTCTTCAGGCTGAGTTTCTGATAATAACAATGCTGATCTATATTATGGTATTAAGCTAAGAACTACAAATAATGATTAGCTTGTACTTTGTAGTTTAAAAAGTCAATCATGCAAATTTGCACATGGATAAATCCTATAGGGAGTTGGGAAGTAAATCTTTCTCTCTTTCTAAATAATAGCAAGGTAACTCGTATTTGGCCCCTTTTGTTATACAGCACAAAGCTGCGAATCATGGCATCACGGAACAGGCCACAGAGTACTGGCTCAGTGCATACTTGCAGTGAATAGACTTTAGGAATATGGAATATAATTTCACTGGGAAATTGATATACATGTACAAAATCTCTTAAAAAGTGGTTCAGTGTGGTATATAATTAAACACTAGGCTCTAAGAGAGGGATAGAAATAGAAGAAAATGGCAGTGAGTAGTAAGTAAAAGGGTTTTGGAGAAAGGAGT
>NW_012151097.1:745345-746597 GCF_000956105.1 Propithecus coquereli
CTAGTGACCTTTGATGACTTTATCCTTGCATGTGAAATTTTTACCTAGCTGAAATGAATTTTATAGGGTTTCCAAATGATTACCTTATTTGCTTCAGATGTCAAGATGGTCTCCCATTGTTCCAAACATTTTAAAAGTGAATGCAAACACTTTTCACCAGACAAAACGTTTGTTAAATAAATAAACCATGTCATAAAAAACACATGAACTTCAAAGATACTTATGAAATGCATGTATGTTGTCAGAAAATAATAAATAGAAATGCTTCTATTAAATTAGTTGTGGAGTAGAATTTTTGTTTGCTTGATTTTGCCAATATTCAAACTCACAGCTTTATACATGACCAGATATGAAGACTTAAGTAAGCTTCTGGATATACTCGTGAGTAGTAACTTTCAGATTTACAAATCACTGTTTGATGCCATTTCCACTATTTCAGATTTTTGGAATTTATTTCAACAATCGTTCATTTTGACAATTCACAGAAATTTAGAGTTGAAAATCTTAAAGATTACTTTAACCCCCTTATTTTAACAATAGAGAATTTGGGGCCCTCAGATGATAGTAATACTTCCTTAGTCAATTAAAAGGGGAAAAACAAAACACAAAAACTCTTTTCCAGGGGTTGATATTTTTCGCAACAAATGTATTATTCTGTTTCTCCACACTCTTGTCTTTATATTTCTTCCTTCTTTAGGATGGATTGAATTTTTTCATCCAGGGTGAAAAGTAATTATTGTTAAGGATGGTAGCTGAGGGACTGTGCACTAAGCAAAATGGAAATCCCTTTTCAGTGTGGACACGCTAACATACTGTCCCTTGAACAACAGAGCATACTGCCACTGATCTTTCTCTGGGGGATTGGCCAAGCCACGTAAAGAGAGGAGAAGATTTCTCTGTAATTCCAAAGCCACCTTCTCTGCAAAGCGTCCAAGATAGAGGACCTTCTCGCTATTATGTTAATATCATATTGATACATGTAGTGTGTCTAGTATGTTTTTCTTTTGTTTGCTTCTCTTCATTTATTTAATGGCAGTGTTCCATTTTTAATGCTCTGAAAAAAGAATGGCCACAACATTTGAGCAGTAGTTTAGTTCAATCTGGTCCTTTGCTTAAAATTTCCAAATCCACTTTTCCTAGATCTGTAGACCACCTCTAGAATGCTCACAAATATACAGTAAGACATTTGATATTTATTGAAACAAAATCTTTCATCTGATGTTTTGTATTTTATTCAAAATACAGCAATAAC
>NW_012151097.1:759016-760071 GCF_000956105.1 Propithecus coquereli
TCTGGGCTTTGGTGTACCTATCACTTAAATAGTGTACATTGTACTCCATAGGTAATTTTTCCTCCCTCCCCCTTTCCCACCCTTCCCCTTTTGAATATTCAGTTTCCATTATTCCACTCAGTGTGCCCTTGTGTAGCCATAGTTTAGCTCCTACTTACAAGTGAGAACACACAGAATTTATTTATCCGTTCCTCAATTACTTCACTTAGGATAATTGCCTCCAGTCCATCCACATTGCTGCAAAAGAAATTATTTCTTATTGCTGAGTAGTACTCCATGGCATATATATATATACATATGTATACACACACACACATACCACATTTTCTTCATCCACTCATCAGTTGATGGGTGCTTAGGTTGATTCCATATCTTTGTGATTGTCAATTGTGCTGTGATAAACATACTAGTGCAGGTGTCTTTTTAATATAATGCTTCTTTTTCTCTGAGTAGACACCAAGTAGTGGGACTGCAGGATTGAATGGTAGGTCCACTTTTAGTTCTTTGAGAAATTGCTATAATAATCTTCACAGAGATTGTACTAATCTACATACCCACCAATAGTGTGTAAGTGTTCTCCTTTCACTCATCCATGCTAGCATCTATTGTTTTTCACCTTTTTAATAATGACCATTCTGATTGGAGTAAGATGGTATCCCATTGTGGTTTAAATTTGCATCAAATCCTATTCTTATTTTAGCGACATTAGCTCCCACCTCAGTTTCTTTATTTGAAAAATGATGATCAAGTTTCTGGCAGTTCAAAAGCTCCATAATCCTATGTATTATCTTCATGTAACATTTCATACCAAAAAAGTAAAGCCTATGGCCACTTAGTAAAAATAATCATTGCAGACATATAATTTCTCAGATGATCAGCAAATAAAAATTTTGCCAGGAGATTATTTTATGATTTTCTCAGATCAGCTTGAGCATAAATGCATCAGAGTATATATTACTAAGTAATATTACTAAGTAATTAATTCGGTACCTATTTTGTGGACTTCTGTGAATCTGACTGATAGATTTATACTGCTATAGAGAAGGCTCAATCAA
>NW_012151097.1:760121-764554 GCF_000956105.1 Propithecus coquereli
CTTGTACTTTGTAGTTTAAAAAGTCAATCATGCAAATTTGCACATGGATAAATCCTATAGGGAGTTGGGAAGTAAATCTTTCTCTCTTTCTAAATAATAGCAAGGTAACTCGTATTTGGCCCCTTTTGTTATACAGCACAAAGCTGCGAATCATGGCATCACGGAACAGGCCACAGAGTACTGGCTCAGTGCATACTTGCAGTGAATAGACTTTAGGAATATGGAATATAATTTCACTGGGAAATTGATATACATGTACAAAATCTCTTAAAAAGTGGTTCAGTGTGGTATATAATTAAACACTAGGCTCTAAGAGAGGGATAGAAATAGAAGAAAATGGCAGTGAGTAGTAAGTAAAAGGGTTTTGGAGAAAGGAGTGCCAGTCTTAAAAGAAGCAGAGGTATTTGATTATCAAGGAATCAATAAAGAAAAGGAGAAAGGAAGCGGTTTAATTTAGGACAGGGGATGTGGACAAAACCTGGAACTGAAACACAGCACATGGGAACAGGGAGGGAAAAATTCTGACTACAGGTGCAGCTGTTTGCGGGCGAGCAGGACATTTGGCAATCAAGTTAGGGAGGCCAGTTGGTTCTTCCTTGACCATAGTCTGATGGGCCAGATCTCGAAGAGGAACAAGGAGTCCTTACTAGACTTCTTATTTAGTGTTCAATGACATGATAAAAGCAGCAAGAAAAAATTTTTCGTCTATTAGTCATTGAAACAAAGATGCACCGTGTTCCTTGTCAGGTGACCATTAGAAAAAATAAGGCACAATCTCATGAAAACTTAGATGGCAGTGTTGGAGAGGAAGGAGGATTTAGAGTCTCAAAGCACTACATGAGGTGGTGATTAGCAGCCTGTGGAAGGAGCAGGTCAGCCACGAGTCAAAAGCCATGCGAGATACTGACTCTGTGAACGGTGCTGCTTCTGAAAGAAAGGGGGAGAAAGGCTGGGAAGGGAAACTTCTTTTGTAGAAAGAAACAAAGCTCAGGCGTATTCACAGGAAAAGTCCCACAGGGAGCTAGAAGTACTAGGGACTGGAACCAAAGGGGAGAATTACAGTGCGAAGCCCAGACAAGAAAGTTACCTCCTCACAGAAATAATGGAAGATGGAAGCCAAAGATTAAGCTTGGGTCAGGAATGACGTGGGGAGAGGAATGGTTGGGATAGCAGAAGAAAAGTAAAACAGAAAAGAGCACAGAAAACTAGAAAAAGGAGGATAGAGTGTCTCAGATGTCAAGAAAATTAAATGTTTGTTAATGGAAAGGTACATAGATATAACTGGCAGAGAAATCAAGGAGAATTAACACTGAAAACAGGCATTTGGCTCAGTGAGGACAGGAAGAGAGGAGGGCACAGGGTCTGCCACTGCTAACTTCAGAGAAAGCGTTTTCATGAAGCAACTGGGTCCCCACCCAAATTTTGAAAAACTGAGGAGGAAAGATGTTAGTGAGGAAATTTATGAATTGAGTTAAATAAAACCGTTCATACAAAGACCCTGATGAATAAACAGAAATAGAATGATATTAGGAAAGAAAAGCAGGAAGAAGTAAAAATTTCACTTCAATAGAGAAAACTGAGCCATTATTCAAAGCAGAAAGAAAGAAGTCCAAAGTGAGGAAATGGGAAGATGAAGTAGGAAAAGTTCAAAGGGGAGGTGGTAAAGAGAGGCGTCTAAGAAGTGCCTTTATAATTGTGAAGAGATGAAAGCAAAGGAACGTCAGATATCCATTTGCAACATCAGACATCATCTTTTCAGAAGAGGGTGTATCTTGCTCTGAGATTTGAGGGAAGAATAAATAAAGATACAGGAACAGATAGATGGAATTAAAGGAGAGAAACCTAATGGGATGGAAGGCTTAAAGAAATAAAACAAAGCCTGAAAAGTTTCCGTGGAAAATGATCCAGGGAGTCAAGGAGGGATAAATAGGGGCGTTGAGCAGGAAAAGGCGGCCAAGTTGAAGCCGCACAGCAGGCTCTACCCCGGGCCAGCTGCACTGAGCCGCGCCGCTTCCTCCAGCAGCTCGGCGCAGTGTGAGAGCAGAAGGCTCACGGTGCAGCCGTCCAAGGCGAGAGGTGGAGACGGTCCTCCAGGGAGTTCGGGCGGAGCACTCAAGCAGCTGACTGCTTCATACCAGCGTGGAAAGGAGTCAAGTTTGACTCAACAGGAGAAGGCTGATCTCAGCAAAAGAGGGTTGGGATGAGTAATGTTTTATTTCCTAGTCAAAGCAAAAAGCATTTTTAAGAGTTATGGAGGAGGACGAGATAAGAAAATGTGCAGAAGAGCGGGGTTTGGCACTTCAGAGTGATTGGGAGCAGTATTTTATGATAGGGAGTTCGTTCCACACGTGGCTGAGGTGGCTTTGCAATACTAACCATGAGATCAAGAGCTCTGATAAGTTAAGAACTTGGATGTGAAAAAAATGTCATTTTGGATGAAAGAATGAAATAGTGAAGAGACAGGCCAAGAGCTGGAGTCTAGCAGTTTTGGTAAATGGGAAATTTTTTCTTAGAGCAGTGGTTCTGAAAGTGTGGGTGTCGAACCAGCAGTGGCATCTATAAACCTGCTGCAAAGGCAATTTTAGGGGCACCACTGAATCAGAAACCCTGAGGAGCAGGCTTATCGAGCCCTGTTTTTTAAAATTTATTTTTGTTGTATATATTTAAGGCATACAGCATGATGCTTAAATATACACATACATATTAAAATGATCACTACAGTCAAATTAACATATCCATCACCTTCCCATGTTTTAACAGGCCCTTCAGGCGATTTGATGCACACTCAAGTTTGAGAGCAGCTATCTTAGAGAACAGAGCAAGGAGGGTGGAAAGATTAGACCAGGGCCATTTAAAAAATGGAGGGGCCAGGCAGAGTGGCTGACGCCTGCAATCCCATGTTGGGAGGCCAAGGCAGGAGGATCATTTGAGATCAGGAGTTCGTGGTCAGCCTGAACAACACAGAGAGACCATATCTTTACTAAAAAAAATAAAAATAAAAAACTAGCCAGGTGTGGTGGCATGTGCCTATAATCCCAGCTACTTGGGAGGCTGAGACAGGAGCATCACTTGAGCCCAGGAATTTGAGGTGGCAGTGAGCTATGATGATGCCACTGTCCTCATACCCAGGCAACAGAGTGAGACCCCATCACCACAATAAAAATTGGAGAGAGGTTTGATCAACCCCTTTCAATTTGATCAAAATTGGAGAGAGGTTTCTGTGCTGACATGATCAGCACAGAAATAATAACAACCATACAATATACTTATTTAATCCTTTTGTATTTTATAAGTTTCTTTCAAACATATTCTATGATTTTTAAATGAATGCTTTATGCATTATTTCTATATGCATGTTATACATAAATAAAACATGTAAATATTACATATTTGCAAAAGAATTCTAACTTGGTATCTCAAAATAATGTCAGCATTGTTGGTTTTGTTTTTTTAAATTTAAGGCAGACGGTGACTTTGTTCCATAGAGTTAGGAATATAGGAGAATATGAAACTCTCAGGGTGGAGGATTATCTAGAAAAAAGTGTATTCCAAGTACAGCAATGTTTTTAAGATGATATAATGAAAAGAAGTGCAATCATTTTAAAGCAAAGGGGAGTCCTACCTAAATTTAAAATGCTGTTCCACGGGGCACAAATGTATAAAGTCAGCAAGAGAAAAGACCTAAGGAAAGTAAATGTTACTGAATGAAATTTTACAGATGAAAGGATGGTTTCAGAAGCAGTGAGTTGTGGAGTATTTGGCGGAGGGGACGATGGGTTGGGATGAGGAGGCAACACCCACTTTGGGTAGAGGAGGAAGAAAAGTTCTGAACCATATGGACTATATTTCATGGCACATGACAATGGACTTTGGAGTCAAAACGAGGTTTGAAATCTAGTACCAACATATAAGAGCCATGTGACTTTGAGGAGGTCACTTCCCTGGCACTTAGATTCCTTCTCAATAAAATAAATATTTGAACTCCTGCTTTATTGAGCTGGTGTGAGAATGAAAAGGAATGCTGGATATACCATCAGTGCCCAATGCTTAATAAATGTGAATGATTCATATACTTCCCTACTCCTCCCTCCCTCTCTCTCTCTCTTTCTCTCCTAAAACTGTAAGTTCTCAGTGATAGGGGAACACAGAAGTATGTTCAGAATATTGTGAAGGGAAATTAATATATGTGGGTTTAGAAATTAAATATTATGGTGACAATTTGTGTGGAGCTGGCACTAATTTTGGCTACTCAAAATAATAACAAAAAATGTTTTAGCTTTCTATAATCTAATATAAGCCACCTAGTGCAACAGGTATAAGGGAACATATTCCTTTTAATGGAAACATTCAAGCTTATATTTATTACTCATATGGTAAATCTGTGCCTAATGGGAACCAGGCTGTGCTCTGCCTTGGAGATACGGTAGTAACCA
>NW_012151097.1:774989-790519 GCF_000956105.1 Propithecus coquereli
ATAGTGAATACTTATTTAAAGAAAACACCTGCTCTCCTATCGTTTGGTTTAAGAAACATGCAGATATAGTGAAACCACCTGTATGAACCTTCTCCCTGCACCAGAAGTAGTCACTAACCTTGCCAATTTTCGACATTATCAAACATTCATTTTCCAGTCTTGTGAGTGTCAAATATTATCATATTGTGATATTGTCTGTGAAGTACCATGATACGGTATGTTTATTGGCCATTCCTATTTTCTCTTTTGTAAAATCCCGTTCAAATCTTTGGTTTTTAGAATTATTGAGGTTTAATTGCATTGCAGCATAATTATTAAGGCAAATGAACTTAACTCTTAAATTAATCCTGCTCTAATTTTTTACCTCTGTTGGTGGCATAGGAAGTGGGAAGGGTTGTCTGGTGTTTGTTTCTTTTTGTTTTTTAATGGACTCTTAGGGGTTTTGTGTGTATGTGTGTGTGTACACGCTCTAGATAGTGAGCCTTTTAAAAATATTTGTCACAAATATTTTCTCCCATTCTATGGCTTATTGTTTCACTATCATTATTGTATATTCCAATGAATGGAAGTTCCTCATTAGAATGAAGTGAAATTTGTCAATTTTTTGTATGTTTTGCTTTTCTGTCTTGTTTACCAAATCCATTTCTACTCTAAAGGCAAAAAGATACTATCTTTTGTTATTTCCTAAGAAGTTATAGCTTTATTTTTCACATTTAATGTAACTTACATTTTTTTCTCTTTTCATTTTTTGCATATGATATTAGTGATTGACATTTATGTAGTTAATAAGTTAGTTTTGATTTTTGAAAGTAGCCTTTTTCTTACTAAATTACCAATGGTTCTCCTGAAAGAGTTCAAGTTTCAATTATTGCTTTGTCTTCCAATGAGATCACTAATCTCTTGTATTAGTTAACTTGTCTATTGCTGCACATGTACGATGCTGTTTAAATGCTATAGCATTTTAATAAATCTTCATGTTCGGTATAGCAACTTCTACCAACCTATTCTTTTTTTTCCATTTTTTTCTTACTTAAAATAAATTTGGGATCAATGTGTCTGTTTCCGAAACACAGAAACACATATATGCATAGACACATACACACTGACTATGGAAATTTTGTTTAACATTGCATTGAATCAGCAGATCAGTTTTGGAAGAATTAATGTCTTTACAATATTCAGTCCTTGAATCCATGTTATTGAGAGTATTCCCTAACAATGATCTTATAAATGGATAGTTTCATTGAATACTTTTGTTGCGTCTAATGAGATTTACTTTGTTTCTTTTTAGTGTGAATTACATTAACAAATTTTGCAATGGAAAACTATCCTTCCACTAAAAAATAAACACAATTTGATAAAATGTACCATATTTTCAGACATTGTAGAATTTAGTTTGTTCATATTTTATTTGAGAATTTTGCGCCTATGCTGTTGACTGAGATTGACCTATATATTTCATTTCTCTCCCTATTTATGCCTTTTTTGATAAACTATATTTTTGTATATTATGTACAAAATTTAAAATATAAGTTTCAGAGGAGTGTTACTCATAAAAAAATACCTGTGTCTGATGTTTTGTGGGGAGAGGGCTATCTTAACCACTAGTTAAGTTTTGTTAATTTCTACATGACTTACATAGCTTATATTTCTTCTTCATGAAGTGTTGCTCCTATTTTTGTAGAGGTTGTTCACTTCATTTGAGTTTTCTAATTGTTTGGCAGAATTTCTTCATAATGATATTTTTTTCAGACTCAGCAGTATCTGCACTTGTTCTCCTTCTTTCTTCCCAATATTGTTTATGTGTACATTCTCTTAATGTTCTTAATCTTTTCTGAAATTTGCTAATTTTGCTAGTTTAATCAATGAACAAACCAAAAATGGTTTTGTGATGTTCAATATGATGTGTCTATTTCCTTTTTCTTATTTCTTTATTTACCTTCATTGTATCTTTTCTTCTGCATTTTTAGAGACTTTCTTTTCTTCTTCTAATGCCTTCTAATGCCTTTCCTTGGACATTTGATTCATACTTTTCAGCATTTAATTATTTTTAATAAAACAATTAAGCTTATAATTTCCCTCTATATAAGGCTTTAGCTATATCCCATAAATTTTAATAAGAAGTACCTACAGCTTCTTTATTGCTGAATATATTCTAATTTCCATTTTAATTTCTTCTTTATCCCATGAGTTATATAGAAGTTGATACTAAGATTTTAAAATATGTGTAGTTTTCTTATATACTTCAAAGATACAATCTCTGAAATTTGGTGTTATCTGTAGGAAAAACCTTCTAGGCAGAGGGGAGAGCAAGTGAAAGGCCTAGGTTAGAAAGTACCTGGTGTATTCAAGGAACACCAAGAAACCCAGTGTAGCTACAGAAGCATCAACAAAGGAATAGAAAATGTAGTCAGAGGATAACACAGATTGGGATCCTATCAGGGCTTGAAGATCATGTTAAGGACTTGCTTTTTATTCTGAGTGAGACAAGGAATAGTGGAAAGATTTTATGCAAATCTGCATTGCAGCAGGATTGCTCTGCCAAGAGTAGATAGGGGTGGGTAAGAGCAGAAGCAGAGAGTCCAATCAGAAGTATTTTTACGATAATCTGGATGATAGATGTCGGAGGCTTTGACCAGTGGTGGCAGATAAAAGATCAAGTTGTGAATATATTTTGAAGGCAGAACTATTGAGAACTTTTGTCACACTAGATGTGGGGTGTGAGAGAAATAGAAGAGTCAAGGATAACAGTGAAGGTTTTAACTCAAAAAACTAAAAGAACATAGTGAAGAATATGACATTTCAAGAATCTAGGGGAGAGGTCAAGTCTGGAATTATAAATTTTGGAGTCATCAAACGTTTAAAGTCATTTGACTGGAGTAGATCAGCTATGTGGTAAGTGTAAATAAAAGAGAGATGCTGTCCAACTACTATACTCTTCTGGACAATCTAGTATTTAGAGATAGAGAAGCTAAAGAGGAACCAGCTAAAGACAACAAGAAGAAGTGGCGATAAAGGAAAGAGGAAAACAAAGCCAGTGTGGTAGGGAAGCCAAGTGAAGAACGTGTTTCAAGATGGACACAGTGATCAACTATCAACAAGCGCACCTCATAAACCAAGGTAAGGATTGAGAAATGAGTACTGGTGATTGGAGTTCACTGCTGATCTTGATAAAGTGTAATTTTAGTGGAATGGTGTGGGAGGAAACCTGAATGGAATGAATTCAAGAGAGAATGAGAGGAGAGCACAAACATGTTTGGTTCTTTTGAGGAGCCTCTTTGTTTTAAAAGGGAAGATAGAAAATGATGTGATAGCTAGAGGAAGATACGGAGTCATGAGAAGATCGTTTCATGATAGCAGCTTTAAAAAATCATACTTGTATGCTGGTGGGCATGATCTAGGAAAAGGAAAAAATGATGATGCAGGAGGGAAGTGAGAGAACTTCTGGAGAATCATCCTTAGTCAGGAGCATGGAGAGTTCATTCACCTCACCATAAGAGGAATCAAAATATCATATGCACAAACTCAGCTATAGGTACCTGGGTAGATGTGGTAGTTGGAACTCTTGGAAATTTTTTTCTGACTGCTTCCATTTTTTTAATGAAGAGGGAAAATAGGTCATCAGCTGATGATGGGGATAAGGAAGACATACTGGAGCAAGTGTGCAGAGAGAGGAGAGAATGAGAAGTGTGAGAAAGAGAAAAATCGGCCAGGAAAATATGTTATGATTAATGGCAGCATGAAGAGCTCTTTTAGTTTACTGATTATAAATGAAAAGTAAGATGGGTAAACGTGTTTCATTTTGGTTTGTTGTTTGTTTTTTATTCCTTCTCTAATCAAGTCTGGGCACTGAGTATGCAGAGTTGCATTTGATCCAACTTTGGTTTTTGTTTCACAAAGTGAATATGACAAAGAGCAACAAAGTTGAGGGTTTGTTATAGTATTCACTGCTCCTTTTCAAAAGTCTGTGGTTAGTGCTGTTATTTTTAAATTTACAAATTCATTTACAATCATCATTAAATCCAAATGAATTTTTGACATTATACATTTTTCCATTAATGAAAACTAACATCATGGGAGAAAAGGAAATAATTCTCAAAACTACTTTGAACAATCATATGGAAGCACAGTGATTGAAAATAAGTAACTTGCAGGATGAATGGAAATTACATTTAATATGTCAAAAATAGTTTATATCGTAATAGTAATAAATGATACAATCCCTTTGAAAATAAGCAGAAATTTTAGCATATTATCACAAAAAAATTCCTCTATGGACTAATTTCTGTCTCCATCAATATGAAGCTACAAATTGATTTGTGTTGTATATAAGAAATAAAACTTACTTTTCTTCACATAGAAATCAAGAAGTTGTTATTATTTTATGAGAATGCAAGAATGCATCAAATAATGGATGCTAGGGAGAATAAATTTATTTCAGGTAAGTGTTTATGGATAAGATAAAGTATATACAAAATATGTGTCAATTTACTTTTTATTTTAAAATGTATTTTTCTCAAATATATTGTATACACCTCCTTAAAATCCTTTTGGCCTCTCTTGACTACTGGACCTTCTTTTCTATTTGCCTCACTGCATTTGTTCTCGTGGTAATCAAATTCCAATCACACTTACACAATTCCTCCATCTAAAGTCAATTGACCACAGTCTAGGAGTATCCAGCTCTCCAAGATTTCTTGAATCCCAGCAAAACACAAATATGCTGAGGATAAGGTCTGGCTTCCCAAGTGGCTGCCAAAGCGACCCAATAATGCAATCTAGGTGTGCAGGGGAATTGACACATCAGATGGTGGACTTTGACCAATGGGGACAGAAGTCATAAACAAGTCAGTCATGTAAATTCCCTCTCCACCTTCCTTCTAGTCTTCTATTCCAAGGCACAGTTTCTCTGCAGACCCCTCCTGGAGATATCCTCTAAGGCTGCGGTCCCCAAACCCCAGGCCACGGCACAGTACCAGTCAGTGGCCCATTAGGAAACAGGCCAAGTATTGCCGCCTGAGCTGCGCACCACGTCCCCGGCCCCACACCCTCTGTCCGTGGAAAATTTTCTTCCATGAAACCAGTCCCTGGTGCCAAAAAGGTTGGGAACTGCTGCTCTGAAGCACAGCAGGTGCACCTGCCAAGTAAGCCAGCTATGTCGTTTGCACTGCAGCATGAAACAGGGCTAGTATGATACCGCATTACCTTGCACTGTACTGCCCATCCTTCCTGCCTCACTTCCCCTTGCCCTCACTCTCATTTCCCATCTCAGCACTTAATCTTTGCATTAGACTATTTTCAGGGGACCACAGGCTAAAAGGACAACCAGAGTATACAGCACATGTACAGCTGAAATATTCATGCAATCACCACCCAAGCTCAAAATTATAACATTATGTCAGCAGCTTCTTTTTGTGCCTTTCACCTGATACATAAAAGGTAATCATTGTCCTTAATTTTTTCTTTTTCTTTTTTTAAGTCATCCTAGTGAATCAATGAATCATTATCCTTAATTTTACAGTAAACATTTCCAACTTTTTTTTATAGTTTTACTATTTATATATGCATATTCCTAAGAAATGTCATTTAGTTTTGCCTGTTTTGAAATCTATATAGATAGAATGGCACATGATGTATTTGGGGAGATTTTTCCTCAACAATTTATTTATGAGATTCATTCACATTTCTTCATGTAGCTGTGGTTTATTCATTTTTGTGATTGCATAGTACTCTAATATATGACAACATTAAAGATTATTTACTAATTCTGCTGATGGATAGTTGAGTTTTTCTAGTTTTTGTTTTTTCTGTATGAATATTTTTAGATATGTCTTCCAGGACAAAAGTGCATCTAGGTTATATATCTACAAGTGGATTTTCTGGTTCACATGACATGCATGTGTTTAGACTTACTACGATAATAAAAAATTAGTTTTCATATTGGTTATAGAATGTGAAGTGATGGGTATGTTAATTAGCCTGATTGAGGTAATCGTTTCACAATGTAAATGTACATCAAAACATAACATTGTACCTTCAATATATACAATTTCTTTGTCAATTTTACCTTTCATGTGTGTGTGTGTGTGTGTGGGTGTGTGTGAGGTCAGAATACTTTACTTCCACCAAAGCTGTATAAAAGTTCCTATTATTCTGTATCCTTGCTAACACTTGACATAGTCAGAGTTTTTAAAATCTTAGCCATTCTGGTGGTGTCTACTGGAATCTCATTGTGGTTCTATTTTATATTTCCCAATTACTATTTTAAAGAAGTAGTAATATGTACTTTGCTATTTATTATAAATGTGGATATTCTCTTTTATAAATTGCCTGTTCAAAGTTGTTGCCTAGTTTTCTACTAGGTAGGCTGTTATTCCTTATTGATTTTTATGATTTGTTTATGAATTATGAGCCATTTTTAGTTATAAGGGTTGTAAATATCTTCCATTATTTGGCTTGATATTCACTATCTTAAAGGACTATTTTAAGGAACAAAGGGCTTTACCTTTCATGTAGTCAAAATTATCAATTTTTTTCCTTTACAGTTTCTCTTTGTCTTCTATTTAACAGTACTTTCCTAATCCTCCAGTACAATATTAAAGATAAGTGATAATAGCAAACATCCTTCTTTCACTTCCAAAGGAAAAGCCATCAATATTTTTCTATTAAGTATGATGTTGGCATTAGCGATTTGGGTTCATTTGTTTGTGTATTTGTTTGGATACAAATAAACACTTGTGTATTTGTTATGTTGATGAAGTTGTTCATATATGTTTGTTATATTCATGAAATTACCTTCTAGTTTTAATTTCATCAAAGCTTTTTTCACAAATAATTCTTGAATTTTATCAAAAGCTTTTCTGCAGCTTTTTGAGCAGTTATGATATTTTTCTCCATAATTTTATAATAGAAGGAACTTTTTAAGGAATGGTATACAGAATGATTCATGTTGAACAAACTGCATTCATGAAAAAATAGCCAACCTTTCACATGATATAGAATCCTTATCATATGTTGCTGAATTCAGTTTGTTGATATTTTAGTTAGAATTGTTGCATCAATGACCATGAGTCAAATGACTGTAATGTACATGGGTCAGTAACGTTCCTATCGAGTTTTACTGTCCAAGTCATATTGACTCATAAAACGAGTTACAGGATGTTTCATGCTTTTCAAGTATCTGGAAGAATTTGTATATGTGTGTTATTATTTTTTTCCTGAAATATCAAGAGCTGCCTCTATAAAAATCTGCCCTTAAGACTTTAGTCACCTCAGCCTCCCTGAAATCCAATCTCTGTCTCCTAGACTCAGCAAGATGGGCGTGATCCACTTGGGATCCCCTTCCCAGCAGAAGATTAAATCTGTTTTCTGTCACTCCATCATGGCCAGAAGCAGAAGTCAAAATACACGATAATGTTATTGAGATTATCTTGTACCTTAAATCTTTGTCAAGAAAATTATCAATATTATTTTTTAAAATGACTTTTCCCTGTTTATGTTCTGGAAAGAAAAATAATATATGATCTATTTCATTCAGAGTCTCACGTTTTTCTAGCACATGAATAAGCAATTTAATCTTCCAACGCTTGTGATATTTTGATTGTCTGTTTTATTTTGTATAACCCTGTTGTCTTTCTATTCTTTCTTAAGGCCATTGGTGCTTTTAATGAAATTTTTTCTTCAGAGAGAATACAGAAATTATTTAGAGATTATAATTTTTAAAACTTCTATTTTTTTCAAAGATTTTTTTTCTCAAATCAATTTTGGTCATTTTTATTTTTCCAGAATGGAATTAGACTCTTCCATACACTTACAATTTATTTTTCAAAATATTTTTTATTGCTCATGAGATAATACATGCTTTTGAATACAGTATTCACTGGACTTGAGAATGTTTTAATTCTTTTCTGATTTGTTATGTCTGTTCTTTTGCCAACTTGTATTCTTTGAATTTTCTCTCTAAATTGATTAGATTCATCAAAATACATTATTTTGTTTGACATTCCATGCATTCAAGAAGAATCAACTCTTGGAATTATTATTCACATAATATAGCAACAAATAGTTGCTATATTGTATAGGTTTTTTGTTTGTATTATTCTTTATGAGTGTATTGTTCTTATTTGTTTATTTTTAAATATTTTCAATCCACAGTTGGTTGGATCCATGGATGCAGAACATGCGGAAAAGCTAACTGTAATTATACATTGTATCCATCAGGTGTCAAGCAGGAAATAGATGATTCAATCAAATCAAGTAATTTGAAAAAAATTTAATTAAAGGACTATTTTTTCTAAAGTTGGCAGCACAGGAAAACCACAAGGGATAATACAGACCCCATAACTAGCAAAAGCAAGTTATCACCCCTACGTCGGGAGGAGGACAGTGCTGTGTGCAGACAGAAGGCTGCCTTCAGAGCGGTCATCTTCTTTCGAGGTTCACAGTGAGCCTTCTGCAGTTCCGTACAAATTGGGATGTTCTACTCTAATTGCCTGATCTTTTGGCTATAAGAGGGAGAAATTATTCATTATTAAGTGAAAGTTGTGTGTAATTCCTCTTTTATTTTTTCCCAAAGAAACAAATGAAGACTCACAAGTGTTCAACCATGCCAACCCAGCTCCAGTATGACATTCTTGAACTAAATGTGCCCTTCTTTGTTTCATGTGTGATTTTTTATTGTTGTTGCTACATTAGTCCTTTCCCGCACAGCCTGGTAATTATTTTATAACATCCCTTCTCCCCTTTCATATGGATGAAGTTTTTTTAACCAGATTATATTTTCCTTCCTTGAAGGTAAGCATGGCCATATACCTAAATTCTGGCCCGTAGAAGAGGTAATGAAGTGTGAAACGTCAAGGTTGACCAATAAAAACAAAATGCCATGTCTTTCGCTTTATTCCTTCCCACAGCTAGAACGTAGACATTTTGCTGGAGTTAGAGGAGACATTCTGGACCACGGGGTGGGAATAATCTGGTATAAGTGGGACACTGGAATAGTCCATAATAAGTGAGCTGTATCCTTGCCATTCAGAGTTATCATGCTTTCCCTGGATTCCTTTGTTAAAGAAATTACTTAATTCCATAATTCTATCTTTTTTTTTTTTTTTTTTCAACAGAGTCTTGACTCTGTTGCCCAGGCTAGAGTGCAGTGGTGTCAGCCTAGCTCACAGCAACCTCAAACTCCTGGGCTTAAGTGATCCTCCTGCCTCAGCCTCCCCAGTAGCTGGGACTACAGGCACATGCCACAATGCCCAGCTAATTTTTTCTATTTTGAGTAGAGACGGGGTCTTACTCTTGCTCAGGCTCGTCTCCAATTCCTGACCACAAGCTATCCTCCCACCTGAGCCTGCCAGAGTTCTAGGATTACAGGCATGAACCACCACGCCCAGCCAATATTTCCATCTTACTCAAACTACTGCTTTTTAGGTCTTTATCACAGAGGTGAACTTACAACTATTTTAATAAATTCTTTTATAATTTATTCATCCTGAAATAAAATTTTCTGTAAAAAAAAAAAATTATGATCTGATGCAAATCAATGTTTAAAACGCCATGATGGGAATGTTTGATGATGTTTCATGCCACTCTTCTAAAATAATTCATTCAAAGAAAATATTTTAAGAGAAAGCATTCTTATATTAACAATAAATTAAGATAAAATGGATTATTAAATATTGAGATTTAATATAAAAGCTTTTAAATTTGGTATATTTTGAAATTATATTGGTCATATTTTATTTTGTTTTTATTAATTTGTTCACTCTCAGAGTGGATGCTTGTCAGTGCAAGATTTATGTCTTTTTATTTTTTCCAGGAAAATGTAATTGCAAGTATCTGAACCTAAGAAAAAGAACCATGGAGGTAACATTTTTAAGATGTGGAAAGATTCCCAAAAGGGTTAACTGAGTTTTTTTAATTAGTTAGAAGTTAATTACGACTTTTATTTGTTTGACAAGCTATCTACACTTTTCATTTCATGGCACACATAGACAATAATAATAATATATGCACAGAGGACTGTGGTGGGCTCCCTCCAGCCAAGAAGCTGCTTTAGCTGGAGGGACTATATGGCTCTTGCCATCCTGAGACCCCACGCATCAACTTCAGGCTGGGGAATCCTCCCTGGGTACACTTGTAACCCATCTTTGGTGCATTATTTACCACTGGTTATAAAGCTCTGGTTTAAGACACCGAGAAATAAGTTGTCAGAAAATCACTCCAAAAGCAAACGTCATTTTAACAGGAAATTGGATGACTTGAAACAAAGCCAGAGTCATTTAAAGCATATTGTTCATGCACCCTCCCAGAGCAGAGAAACTGAGAAAATTAAATTCACAAAATGTTATTGTATCATCGTCCATTAGCATTTATTGAATATTGAAACATTAAGGGAATAAGGACACACGACTTTATACTAGAAATGGTTATTCCCTAAAGATGTGTTCAATTTGTTCAGTTTATATAATCCTGACATTACCACATTTCGAGTATGTGGTAAACACAATACTTAAAATTCTATGTTGACATTTTCATGTTTTTAAATGAATTTCTCATAAATTTATTTGAAATGTGCATGTAACAAATTAGAATTTAGTATGAGTAAATCTTTGAAATGTGAAGAGGTGGAAAATATTACTTTTGTTCTTAACTTAAACGCTGACTCAATTTTACAAATTTGAGACATTATCTCCAATAATGAGCTCCTCGCTCAATAAAACCATATGTATATCTTTAAAAAAATGCAAATGTGTACTCAGGAAGGGTGACAGCACAATAATGAGAGGTTCACATAGGCTCAAACAAGCCTTTTATCAAACTATTACATAAACATAATTGTCACTTTATTACAAATAGAAGTAATAATGTAATAATGGATGTCATTTAATGATACCCTGCTGGTCCTTGGCAAACACTAATTCATTTACATTAGTATTAAAACAACCCTTCAAGGTAAATTTATTATCCCTATTGTACAGATGAGAATATGAGGTTTGGAGAGGTTAAGAAACTTGTTTAAGGTCACTAAATTAGTAAATGGGAAATTAATTCATAATTAATGAATTAATCACTAACTCTGTGAATCACTAACTCTGATTTACCAGCAATATCTCAGCTTTGTTACAGTTTCTTTAAGTAAAATTAACTTTGTGTCTGAGCCCGCATCACACTGGGCTAAAAGAAGTTGCACCTAAGTCTTTTTTGGTTTCCCACAGAGAGATAGCCAAGATGGGTCTTCTGTTACCACATAATTTCTGCACAAGCTATCAGAACTATTTCAACAGCCCCACCCAGAAAGAAGGAACAGTGCCTGCTACTTCTAGACCCACAATCATTTTGGTCTCTCTGATCCAGGGGTTTATTTCTAATCTCAAAAGAAGCCCTTCTTCTCTATCCTACAAATTGAGTTCTTTTAATAAGAATACTTTATGGGGTAAAAATCCAGGACTTCTAGCCAACTAATACATGTAGCCTTGTGCATTCCTCTTTTAAGACAATGAAACACAAGTTATTTAGGTGGTGGTATAAAAACAGAGGGAGAAAAAATACTAATTGTACTTAAACACAATTTAACAGTTAATAATATTATCCATCCATACCATATTTTTCCCAGAATACAACCAGAGGTTATTAAAACATAGCAATGCTGTGTGATCTAGACTCCGGCCATGAACATCATGTAGATGGAACGAGATGAATTATCACCAGCAGCATGACTCACTCCTCACCTGACCACATCCCCATGAAGGAGAACTAAATAATTTCATTCTACTCTAATAAGAAATTTACTCCTTATGTGAATGTTAAAAGCCTTTTTAGGACAACAGAAACTTCCATTAAAGGGCAATATAGTTCCTTTGTAGAGTAGGAAAGGAACCAAAAGCTGCTGTCCACAATGGCAATATTTTGCTATTCTTGGAAATATTTCCACTCTTAACATGGGGTTAGATATTACTTCTCTACTTTCTTTAAAAGGAAAGTGATGACTGTCCTTGGAAAATTTGCTGCACCTAACCTGCTTTAACAAATAATAGGCTCAGTAGAAAAGAAAATGGGTGCACCTACTCTCACACCTGTGGAAATATTGAAAAGGAAGTCCAATTTCCAGAATGCAGGCCCGGGGAGAGCACCACTCTTTGTTTTGTAGCACTGAAATATTCCTGAGAGGGATCATAGCAGAAGTCTCCAAACACAGTTGTGCTAAGAAACCTACATGCAATTACTGAGGACTGTCCCCTGCCCCATCCCATATTTTCTAAATAGAGAAATGCTGGTGTGAAGTATTGGATACAGGGACCAAGATTCTACCAGGTGGGCAGAGATGAGTTTCTCATGGCTACAAATTCAGAAAAAGAGATCTCTAGAGGGTAGGGTTTGGGAAAAGGGTGATGACCTGAAGAGGGGCACGAGGTAGACATATCCACAGTGCCCACCCGCCCCCACCATCCTTGGAGGCTTTCTCATTGGGACCTTTTGGAAAGTTCAAGTTGTCAAGAACTTATTCACTCCCAAATTGTTAATCAACTATAAAGTGGCAAGCTGGTAAGAGGAGAAATGAGGCATGTTCCACTTAAGCTCCTTTTCTGCTCTCCTGTGGGGAAGAAAGATCTGTGGCAAGAGGGCTAGTGCCCAGTGTGATAGTTATTGACCAAGCGCTCAGCACACAGTGATGCTGGGAAGAGTGAGGAGGAACCACAAGTTTCTGAGGGGCACTATGGGGAAATGCCAGAGAGATGGTAAGGCTGAACATCCTGCTTATTCAACCAATGTAGAGAAAGCTGTCCTCTGAAGGAAGGTACATGTGAAATGGAGTGAAAATCAAGGTTGCATTTATTTGCGCAAAGGTTATCAGCACCTAATTATAACTTTATTACTTCATTTACGCTTTCAACAAAATGTATTAAGCACCTCCTAAATGCCAGACACTGTGGTGAAAGAGAGACCATTTTGTTTAAAAGTCATCCCTGCTGTACAGACATTAATATTCTAAAGGGGAACATAGTCAAATAAACAGAAAGTATGATACAATAAATACTGTAATAGATATCTGTGTGTTGTTATGGTAGCACATAAGAGAGCAATCTCATTCACCTGGGAGAAGCTGTGGAAGGCTCAACAGAGAGGTGATACCTCAGCTGAGCCCACAAGAAGGAGTACAATTTCTGCAGGCAGCATTTGTGCATGAGGAAAGTGAGAAGGAGTGAGGGGAAGAGTTAAAGTTAGTGTGTGCGATATGCAAAGACACAGAGGACAGAAAAACATGACTTAGATGAGGAACTGAATTTTCTCATGATGATGGAACACAGTTGGAAGATTGGGAAATGGGAAGAGAATGAAGCTGGAGGGCTGGCTGGGGATCAGGTTATAGATGAACTGATGAGTGCCGGTAAGAATTTTAAACTTTGACCTATTGTTATGTAGGGCTTTGTGTGTCAAAAAGGTGACTTTAACTGAAATATAGAGAATGTGTTGGAAGAAAATGAAAGTTATTGAGAAGACTATAACATGCAATAAACTCTAGGAGAAATTATGAAGACTTGGAGCACAGACAGTTACCACTGGGACAGAGACCAAGGTGCAGATTGGAGAGAGATTAAAGGTGTGAAACTGATAGGAATTGGTGATTTATTAGCTATGGGTAATAAGACAGATGGTGGAACATGATTGGCCCCCAGGTTTACAGTTTTAGCAGATGCATAGAGGTTAGTTAATTTATTGAAAATTAGGAATTTAATTTTGAACATGTTGAGTTTGATGGGCCTGTGTTACATGTCTGTATGGCCAAAACAAAGTTTAATAGGGAAATTACTGAAAGACTGAGGATACAAATAGACAATGGCCAGATCATATATTATAACAGAACTCTGACCCACAACCTCTATAGCAACGAGTCCAGGAAGCCAAACCACAACTTCTACAGCAATCATTCCAGAACGGTCAAGATTGGCTCAACACCTGCCAGCTCCTCTATTTATTGCCCCCACTTCAAACTCAGGACCAATCAGAGAAAGCCATCTATGCTCCACAAACCAATTACATAAGATGTCCAATTCTTGTCAACCCATCCCTCAGCTCTCCCACACCAGTAATCTCCAATCAGAGCATACCTGAAGCCTTCCCTTTCTTTCACTATAAGCTTTTCCACTCTTCTGACTGCCCTTGACTCTCTGCCAAATGCAAGTGATGGTGGCTGACTTCCTGGCTATAGTTAAGTTATGAATTAATAGCTTCTGTTTGTTCTCATTTGAGGGGTTTCCATTCACATCCAGTTTCACTGGAGGTTGTTTCAAAATGCATTATGTGTTGCCTGTTGCCTCAGACTCAGCATTCATCCGGAGCAGTACCCATAGAGGTTCCTCGTGCCTGGCTGCCTGTGCTCTCATTATACTCCTAATTTTTATGCCTATTTCTCTCAATAGCATAACTTCATCAGGATGATTGGGTCTTCTGTGGCTATACTGAGGAACAATTAACTTAAACAAAATTGTTCATTTGAGAAGTGTCTTAAAAACGAAGGAATATGGTATCTCAGGCCCAATGGGCAGTATTTTTTGGTTGGTAATCAGAGGACTCCAAACAAAATTCTGACCTCCGAAGTTTCCTAATTTCTCTAGTGAACCCCACTCCTGGTCCTCTCGTCGGCTCCCTGTATCTATCTTTCACCCTTGCCCTAAATCTCTCTCCTCTGCACCCTCATCAACACCTCCCTCCTCTTCACTTTGCCGAGACCCCTTACATTCCCCAAGGCACTCTCGTAAGATTCCTAAATGCCATTGCTTCTAAAGGACCTCCCCTTCCATAAGCAAAGTGTTCAGGAAACTGTAGAATTTCAGCCTTGGACCTCAGATGAATTAAGAACTATAATTAAGGATTTTGCTTCACCCCCACCCAAGGTCACACTGCCCGCTACCTGGAAATACTGCAAGTGGATAAGCAGGTTGTATCTTGCCAGAAAAGCATCCAAGGAAAGAAATCATAATGAATCCCTTAGTGGCTGAGAACTGCTCAAGGAAGATGAACCAAGCAGAGTAGGGTGAGCAGAGTAATCCACTATCTAGGAGAGGGTGAGGTGGGGAGAGGAGCAATCAATCCTTTTGTGCTTGGATGGTTCAAGAGGAAAGGCTTCTCTGGCCTGGGAATCTGAATTCTAGAGAAAGCAACGGGTCAATGCTTCCTGGTCTATAAGTGAAGGGACCTTTCTCCCAATCTGGGCCCAGCACTCAGTCAGGAAGCAGTGGACCTGGGAGAGGGATGTTTGTGGGACTGAATAGCTGAGCCTTGGACTATCCTTGGCTGAAGGAAACACAGAAGGAATAAGATTGCACTTCCTCAAAAGACTCAAGCTATTGGCAGGGCTTTGGAAGGCACCTCCTAGGAAACTGCTTGCAGCTGTGAGAAACAACCCAACCACTACTGCAGACAGAACTCTCCACCCTTCAATGCCAACTTCAGAATTTTGGACTTGCTTGGATCAGTTGAGGGAGAGCAAACAGCCCCTTTATTTATTTAGCTGGTAGCTGCTTCTTTGCTTA
>NW_012151097.1:792384-793081 GCF_000956105.1 Propithecus coquereli
ACCAATTTTGATTAGAACAGATAAAGACTAGTTCAAATATTTGAAACAAGTTTGATAAAACTAAAAAAATTCCTTACATTAATCAGATTTCTTATAAAACTACTATCTTGATAGTATTAAAAAATAAATGTATAGTATTAAGGAATGAGCACTTCCACATTCTTTTATTTTTGTCCAACATGGATGACTCAAGATTTTTAGTATCAAAATAATCTTATCATGCTTATTCTAAACTTGGTTTTTCATGTTGTAATAGCTTGTTCCTATTCCCTCTGCTGTTTCCCAATCTATTTTCAATGCTAAAAGAAGGACGTGGTGGAATGGGCGAATTTGATCATACTTTGAATTAGCCAAATAATTTTGAATTTAAAAATACTTATATCATGTATATATAACCCATGTAAAGGATAATATTCCTATTTAAGAAATTGCCTTATAAAGCTCATAAAGAACATACCATTATGAACTATACTTAACGGTATTCTATTTGAATAGTAAAAACATAACTAGAAGAAATAGAAGAAGAAGAAATAAGAAGAAAAATGGCATGCTTTGGGTTGGACATATATAAAATGGCAGAAACACTGGGAAAATCAACTCAGGCAAAATACAGACTTTACTGAAAGGACAATAATGAGCTCACGAAAACAAAGAAAGAATGCAGCTGAAACTCAAAATGATCCAATTCTACACTTGA
>NW_012151097.1:795017-795604 GCF_000956105.1 Propithecus coquereli
GAAAGCATAAAAACACGGCATATTGGAGAACTTTAGACTCAGTGAAAATGAATAAGGAAATAACTATCCAAATACAAAATAAAATACCCTATATTGTTTTCTTTAAATCCCTTATCTACCTTTCCCCTTTCTCCCAACACACTCAACTCCCCGCCCCAACTCTAACAAGTCTCTTTCCTAAGAAGAGCCATATGCTTTGAGAGAAATTACAAGGACACAGTGTTCCCTGACTCTTCACTAATGTGAAATTCTAATGTAATAGGGAATCACTACTTTCGCAGAAATCCTATCCAACAGTTAATAATATGTAAATGGGCTACCAAAGGTACTATAATGTATGCAGAAGTAAGGTACACAACACTTCAAGCAAAGTTCAGGATTTCGTTTTCCTGGAATAAAAAGATAATATTCAAAATATGTAATACCAGCTATAATGTGCCATTCCAGAGAAAAATAAACTGAATTTCTAATCCCTAACAAAAAACCTCAAAGCAACTTATGCCCAAAACAGTATTTATTATTAGAAAATTTCAACTCTCAAGTCTACAATGTAAAATTTAATAAAGAAGTTATTTGACATCATAATA
>NW_012151097.1:796461-796891 GCF_000956105.1 Propithecus coquereli
TATTAGGGCAGGGATTTTTGTCTGTTCTTTTGACTGATGTATGACAGATGCTTAGAACAGAGATTGGTTGGCATGCAGTACACATTCAATAGATATTTGTCAAAGTGATTAATATCCTATGAGTTCTAGGTCAACTTGATTCTTTCTCAATGCAGTGTACATGTATAGTATTGTTTAAATTTTTCTCTACGCATTCCTTCTTTTAAAATTTTCAGTATTTTTTTAATGGAAGTAAATAGAAAATTACAACCTATTAGAGTTCTAATTGATTTGTGATTGCTAGAATTCTTAAGGGTATATCAGTAAGTTTCTAACCAAGATTTATGGTATAGACAACAGAGACCATTGGCTTTTCAGACTACTGGAGAGCAAGCCATAAACTCATGCCTTTCTCTGCACTCAAATAAAGCATAATGGTACTTGAATATTC
>NW_012151097.1:799084-799659 GCF_000956105.1 Propithecus coquereli
CATATGAGTGAGATCATGCAATACTTGTCTTTTTGTGTCTGGCTTATTTCACTTCATATAATGTCTAGGTTCCTCCATGTTGTCACCAATGAGAGAATTTCCTTCTTTTTTAAGACTGAATAATATTCCATTGTATACAGTCATGCATTGCATATTGATGGGAATACGTTCTGAGAAATGTGTTATTAGGCAATTTCTTCATTGCACAGACATCACAGAGTGCACTTACACAAACCTAGATGGTATATCCTGCTACACACCTAGGCTATATGGTATGGCCATTGCTCCTGGTCTATGAACTGTACAGCATGTTACTGTACTGAATACTACAGGCAATTGTAACACAATGGCGTTTGTGTATCAGACATATTTAAACATTGAAAAAATACAGTAAAAATGTGAAATATGACATAAAACATAAAATATGGTACACTTATGTGGCACACTTATCATGAATGGCGCTTGCAGGACTGGAAGTTGCTCTAGGTGAGTCAGTGAGTGAGTGATGAGTGAACGTGAAAGTAACACGACTGTAGACTTTAAAAACACTATACACTTAGGCTACACTAAATGTA
>NW_012151097.1:802381-803260 GCF_000956105.1 Propithecus coquereli
GCTTCTATCCTTCTGTCCTCAGACATGGTGGAGAAGGAAATAGCTGTGCCCACTGTGCCTTGTCTAAATTCCCAGCCCACACCAACCTTGAAAGTTAATAAATAATTATTGCTGTTTGTAGCCACTGTTGTGGACTAAACTGTGTCCTCCTCCCCGATAAATTCATATGTTAAAGCCCTAACCCCCAATACTTCAGAATATATTTGGAGATAGGATCTTTAAAGAGGTGATTAAGTTAAAATCAGGCTCATAGGCTGGGTCCTAAACTGAACAGACCGGTGTCCTTATAAGAGAGAGAGACGTCATGGGTGCTGGCACACAGAGGAAAAGCCATGTGAGGACACAGAAAAAAAGGAGCACTCTGCAAGCCAAGAAGATAGGCCTCAGGAGAAGTCAAACGTGCCAAAACCCAGATGTTGGACTTTCAGTCTCCAAAAGTGTGAGAAAATAAATTTCTGCTGCTTCAGCCACTCAGTCTATTGTATTTTACTATACAGTTCTAGCAAACTAATACAGTCACTAAGTTTTGGTGTGATTTGTTATATAGCACCAGATAACTAACACAATGATAATCAACTAGAGTGGTACAGATGAAATCAAACACAGCATCCTTGACCTTTAGGGGCTTACAATAAAAGTAGCCTTGATACAAACAATTAGCTTAGATATATTATAATGACAAAAAGACTAAAGAAATACACAAACATATAATACAATTACTTATATCCATGCTTTAGGGCAAATAGATTGAAAATTCAGATTCTTTACAGATAAAGCACCATAAAAGCATGCCATAAAAATGTCCTCAGTAATAAATATTTTTATCATCATCTTTACTTAGTGACTATTACAGAATTTATGGCTTCTTATAATGTAGAA
>NW_012151097.1:815125-815470 GCF_000956105.1 Propithecus coquereli
AATAAAAAAACTGAACTGATACCTTTTGTAACAATCTGGATAGAACTGGAGACCATTCTCCTAAGTGAATTATTGCAAAAATGGAAAATGAACACCATATATACTCACTATTAAATTGGAACTAACTAAATAGCACTCATGTGCGTAGATGGAAGTAAAACTCAACAGAAATCAAATAGGTGGGAGGAGAAGGATTGGTGAAATCACACCTAATGGGTACAATATACACTATCTGAGAGATAGGCACACTTAAAACTTTGTCTCACGCAGTATAAAAGCAATCCAAAACATTTGTACCCCCATAATATTCTGAAATTTTAAAAAAATAGAAAAAAAATTGGAAGA
>NW_012151097.1:818590-819208 GCF_000956105.1 Propithecus coquereli
TCATTGAGTAACTCAAATTGGGGAGCAAATGCATTAGGAAAGTTAAATAAAAAGCTAGTTCTCTTGAGAATTTGTTCATATTTGCTTATAATATGTCATTTACATGCTCTAATTGGTTATCTTGGCATTCTAAACGTAAATTTTAGAAAATTTTCTTATTTGAACTTTAATCTACAAACTATTGTGTCTTTTTGCATATTTGGATATAATTTGCCTAAACAGTATAATTATAATTATCTGCCTTCCCCAAAAGATTAGAAAGGAAAAACTACTAATTAATCTCATTTACACGTGGATAAGGTTAATTGCTAAAACCAATTTTTATTTTCTCTTGCTAAGCTGTAATAAACGTTGTCATATTTATTAAGATATAACATATACATTATACTGTGTATAAAATTGAATAATAATTATGTTTATGTAGTATCCTTCACTCTGTATTTTTAAAAATAATTTTCTCCTTATTAAACAGCACATTACCTAATTAGATGGATGCTTTCTTCCTGCCAGAAATATTATAATCTAGTCTTTCTACAACTGTGTTCATTTATCTTTCCTACCCTACTTCCATGATAGTTCTTCTGACCTATGTAAATATAAATACAAAATCAATCTCTT
>NW_012151097.1:819258-819588 GCF_000956105.1 Propithecus coquereli
CATACATCAAATATAAAAGTACATTGGGGTCAATAAAAGAAATTGGGACTCCTTAGAGAAATGACTGATTTTAGGGCTGGAGCAGGATCTATGCAAGCTGGGCCTGGAGCAGCATGTTGTGCCAGAAAGTAGGAAGGGCTGAAAAACACAACGACGGGTACGTCAAAGGGACACAGGAGCAAATTGAAAGAGCTCCCAATGGTCAAAGTTGGAAGACTATGAGCAAAGGAATACACAATATAGTATTATTAACCCAAAGTATAAAATAAATATCTTTGAGCCCATACTGATGTGAATAATGGTTTAATAAATGAGTGGGCAAGAACAGAC
>NW_012151098.1:0-1358 GCF_000956105.1 Propithecus coquereli
AGGATCGCTTGAGCCCAGGAGTTTGAGGTTGCTGTGAGCTAGGCTGATGCCATGGCACTCTAGCCCGGGCAACAGAGCAAGACTCTGTCTCAAAAAAAAGAAAACAACATATCAAAACTTGTGGGAGATACCTAAACCAATGTTTAGAGAAAAAAATTTAGCATTGAAAGACTGTATAAGAAAAGAAAAAAGATCTTCAATTAATTATCTCAGCTTGCACTTAAGAGACAAGATAAAGAAGAACAAATAACGCCCCCCAAAAAAGCAGAAGAAATGAAATAATAAATATAAGACGAAATCAAGGAACTAGAAAACAGAACAGTAGAGAAAATCACTGAGACAGAAAGGTAGCTCTTTGAAAAGTTCAACAAAATTGATAAACTTCAAGCCTGACTGATCAGGAATAAAAGAGAAGATATAATTCATTAATATAGAGAAAGTGAGAGGGAACATACTACAGATCCTACAGATTTTCTCTGTAGGATTTTTTAAAGGCAACATTGTAGTATGTTTTAAAATCCTACAGATTTTAAAAGGATAGCAAAGGGAATATTATATGCAACAGATTTTATAGCTTTTTATTAAAATGGACAAATTCCCTGGAAGACACAAACCACCAAAGCTCACTCAAGAAGAAATAGATAACTTAAATCGGCCTACATTAAAGAAATTGTAAATGTTCTTACCACAAAAAAGATAAATATTTGAGGTGATGATATGTTAATTAGTTTGATTTAATTATTCCACATTATATTCATAAATCATAACATCACTTTGTATAGTATAAATATATACAACTATAATTTGTCCATCAGTTAATGAATGGATAAAGAAAATGTGTTATATATACACAATGGAATATTATTCAGCCATAAAAAGAAGGAAATCCTGTCATTTGCAACAACATGGATTAACCTGGAGGACATTATGTTAAGTGAAATAAGCCAGACACAGAAAAATAAATATCACATGATCTCACTATATGTGGAATCTAAAAAAGTTGAACTCACAGAAGTAGAGAGTAAAATTGTGGTTACCAAAGACCATGGTGGGGTGCGGATGGGAGGGTGAAGGTTGGGGAGATGTTGGTAAAAGGATACAAAATTTTAACTAGATAGGAGGAATGAGTTCAAAAGATCTATTGTACAACATGGTGATTATACTTAAAAACAATCTATCGTATTCTTGAAAATTGCTAAGAAAGTAGATTTTGAACATTCTCACAACAAAAAAAAAGATATGTGAGGTAATGTATATGTTAATGAGCTTGATTTGGACATTCCAAAATGTATACGTACGTCAAAACAACGTGCTATAGGCAATTAACATACACAATTTTTATTTGTCATTTAAATAAA